>NW_007577949.1:212156-307056 GCF_000690725.1 Stegastes partitus | reverse complement strand
GGTGCTAACCACCAAGCCACCTTGCAGCCCTCTACATAAATATGATTTACAGAAAAAAAAAAGTAAAAATTTCAGCTTAAAAAACTAAAACTGTCCATCTGTCAGTCACATATTTTAAGTCCACTGGAAATAATTTAAGCCCCATCTATGTGTCTCATAAAGCAATCACTGAAAAAAAAAAAAAGTGGGCTGCAAGGTGGCGCAGTTAGTAGCACTGCTACCTCGCAGCTAGAAGGTTGCTGATTCATGTCCCGATGAGGATACCCAAGATCAAGTTTGCATGTTGTCCCCGTACAGAGTGGGTTCTCTCCGGGTTCTCCGGCTTCCTCCCACACAGTCCAAAAACATGTTGAGGTTAATTGGTGATTCTAAATTGTCCGTAGGTGTCAATGTGAGTGTGCTTGTTTGTCTGTCTCAAAGTGTAGCCCTGTGATAGACTGGCGACCTGTTCAGGGTGTCCGCTGCCTTCATCCTAAGTCGGCTGGGATAGGCTCCAGATTCCACCCCCCCCCCCCGAGAAGAAGTTATAGCTGTTATAGAATAGCTGTATAAAGAAGTTAAAGCTGCAAAATCAACAATGTTGAAGTCGTACTGCCAAGCTTAAATACATGAAGGTCAAAAAAGTAAACAAGAAAACAAAAAAAAAGCTGTCTGAGAAGCCTTTCAAACACTTGCAGCTCTCTCTCTGTCACAACTGTTATAGACAGGAGACATTACAGGGGGTGGACTGTAGGCCTCATCTCCTCATCTCATCTCACGTTCTCTCTTTGTCTCTCTTTGGTTTGGATAAAATTATTGCCAGATGTGGTGGCAGCAGCTGTATGAGTGTAAAATGGTATGGTGTGAAGGTAGTGGCAACAGAGGGTGTGCTACAATGCAAGCCTTCCATCAGAGTTTATTGGGGTGGAACAGCACCAATGGATTTGGTAAAGAGACAATTCAATGGCTTTTCCACACCATCTGTCAAAGGCAATGCAGTAAATAAATAAATAAACTAAAGAAAAACATTGATTATGTGGCATGTTGACTTTGAGACACATGAAGTTTAAATGCATTTAAACACAGCAGTGTTTGTTTTTACAACCTTCTTTGTTATCCAGAAACATGCTGTATATTATGTACACAGAAAGGACTAAACTGAGACTTGTACAATAAGATGAGGTCAAGACCTCACCTGAGCGGCTGTGGCTCAGGTGCAAGAGCAGGTTGTGCACTGATCACAAGGTTGATGGTTCGATCCCCTGCCCCTCCACAGTGGAAGTGTCCTTGGGTAAGACACTGAATCCGAAGTTCCTCCTGATGGCAGGCAGCGCCTTGCATTGAAGCTCTGTCGCCATTGGTGTATGAATGTGTGTGAATGGGTGAATGAGAAACACATTGTAAAGCGCTTTGAGTACCACTAAGGTAGAAAGGCACTATATAAATGCAGATCATATATCATTTACAAGTGTGTTGCATGCAGCCTACAGCAGTGGTTTTAGTGGAAAAGAGTGGCTTACACAGCTGAAAACCCTGGCTGGCCTCTCTGTTTAGCTGCAGCTCTCTCTGTGTTTCCATGGCTATTTACTATGAGCGCCATTGTTTTGCATTAATGATGCCAGAGAACAAGAGGCATGAAGCAAAACAGGATCTGAATCTCTTTAAAAGCACATACTGAGTCCAGAAAATTAGATACGAACTATGGCTGCAGAACGAGGCCTGAGCTGGAAGAGGATTTTTCACCTCTCCTCCACAGTGGGACAAGCAAGTGCCCAGGCCAACTCCCCTCTATAACACAGGATCAAAAGCACTCGTCATTTGTATGAAACTGAAGCCTGCCAGCAAATCATCTCAGCTGACATGGAGTTCTGAATGAAATCACATTGGAAGCTGTTTGGCAGGAAGAAATGGACATAAATAACAAGTAAAACCTATTTTATCTCTATAAAGCTCTGTAGCAGAAATCGCTGACAAGGATTTAGGATACATGTCGGTGCACTTTGCTGTTTCACTTTGTTGCTATGTTACCTAAGGAAACCAGAGAATTTCTGCTTTGAGTCTGAATTTTACAACTGCCTCCACAGCTAATGAAGCCACTACATTTTGGGAGCAGGCCCATGGCTCTGAAACATCCTTGACTTCTGTCATGGTTTACACCATTCCTCCCTTCCCATTTCAGTTCTTAAGCAAACCTTTCCAACTTTATACGTCCCTCTACAAATTTTCTTTCACACCTTAAATCCCCCTATTTCCACCTCCCACAGATCTGTCCCATATTGACCTACCTTTGATCTTGTCTTCATCCTGGCCTCTTTCAGATTTGGTGGGATTACTTTGTCTTAACAAATGAGCTTGCACCTGATTTGCAGCAACAAGCGTCAATATCATTCAAACTCCTAGTCGTTTCTCATGTTCTTGTGTTTTCGCTCTGACAGAAAAAACACTTGCATTCTTAATTTCACCTACAAACCTTTGGCCTTAGTTGCTTGTCTGATGGAAAATTACAACTGAAATCAGCTGTTTTTTAGAAACAGTATTGCACAGTAATGAGAAAAATAAGGAGCGAACAAACATGAGAAGGACTTGGCTTGACTTTGTTCAGCACTGCAGTGCAAACATACATACATCTTTCTATTCTTGACCAGTTCTACGCTAAAAGGTTACAGCTACAATAATGTGTGTGGAGTTAACAGACTATTTCAGTTTAATCCACAACTGATATCATGTGTTTTGTACAGAGCAGTCATAAATATTGTATCTATCATAGGGTAGACTAGGCCAATTATTTCCTCCTGCCTGACTGGAAGGACTTCTGTGACTAATCAAGAAGGTCCATCCATTGTTACAAAACTAGTATTTTGTATCAGACAGAGTGCATAGACATACAAAGTTCACTCTCTGCCAAATGGAACCCAAGCTGTACAGGTCTAACTTTACTAGACCATATGACCTAAAAAGACTGGAAGTGACTTCAGGTCAGTGGGATTGCACTCACTGGATCAGGATCATATGTTCCAATACTGCTTCCCCTCCTCAGTCATGCTGTCAGAGATACCTGACTTCTGGAAGTGAGTGCAGGCTGTGTGATGGCTGGAGCTTGGATCTTGAGATTCAGGGTGATAATGCAGTGTGATTCTCTCACAGAGAAAAAAACGAGGCCATGGAGCAGGGTTTGCACTCAGGTAGCACCTGAGGGTAAAACACAATGGCTTCTGCTGTTGATGGCAGAGAGTTCAACTGCCCTGCCAAAGATGAAACTTTGTCAAAGAAACACCAATGAGTACGAGAACCTGGGATCTTTCTGCCAGGGCTATTGTGTGTTTTCTGCATAGTATATTTGCATTTAAATGTGTTGGAAGGGTGTGTATGCACATTTCTTTGCCTGTTGACGTCTTACCAATATGTGTATATCTGAGGATTAATTGTACTGTGTTTTTTGCCACGGCAATGCACAAGGCAGAAAAATGTGTAATCTGAACAAAAAAGTAGCTTTTTCTGGATGCAGACCTGGCACCAAACACTCTTTTATAGTGCCCTCTCCATCTGTCCTTCATCCCTCCATTCTCCTTAATTCAGAGGTGTGAGCACTGTGAGTCAGCCAGAAAGGAAATTACTTCATACAGGGACTAAGGGAATAGGGGATTGACACAAGATAAAAGCAGAAAAGTAGGGTGTACTCAAAATGGAGGGGTGGGGGTGGGAGCTTGGGCTCTATTCGTCAAACAACATATTCATTTCTTGAGCAAAAATGCCAATAACTCTCACATCCCCGCATCTCAAGTTACCACAATAATGTCAATCTGCATTTAAGTACTGATGTGGAAATCACAAATTGGCAAACTGGGTATGCAGATTTCCTCTGTCTTCCCAACAAATCAGCTACATAAACACACTTCCAATGAAGGTTACCTAAAAAGTTATAGAAGCTTGTGTAATAGAGGGAATACTTCACCTACATACTAGCCCTAGGTTTGGACAGTTTGTTCCTGTCTGCCTTACATTCTCATCAGCACATTACATTCTCAGATCATGGTCGCTCCAGAATCGCCATTAAGTGCTTCCGCCTGTTCCAAAGAGACAACTCTACTTCGAATTTCTATCTCGACTCTTCTCTTTCACCTAGCAGCTACAATCTGAGGGGCTCCATTCAGGGAACACTAGCCACCTCCAGGAGAGCAAATGAAATGTACTTACTCCCGCCTCAATTTTCACGAATTGATGGCATAGATCAGGGGTTCTCAACCTTTTTGATCCCTAGGCCCAGGTTCCCCCTTCGCAGCCCACAGGTGCAGAATTGAACATTTTTTGCGGCCCAGTAGGCGGCGCTCATGGCCCAACGATGGGCCGCAATCCCATGGTTGAGAATCACTGGAATAGATGACCATGGCAGGTGTTCCTCGAGGGAAGCTGACTTATGCAGCACACAAAAACACACTCCCACCCTCTCAACAGATCTCCCAACAATATTTTTCGACATGAAATCTCCAACTGGGCTGTTGTGGGTCTTTAGAAAGCTTTAAAGAGAAATAGTGGTTTTAATAAACCACAACAATCCTTTCTCCAGCAGATGCAACAGCTGTGTGCCCAAGTAAGACATTACCACACTCCCCTTAGCTCCACCCAGGTGGTCAGGTTAGCCTTGTTCTATTCCTCATTTACTCCATCAACCAACTCCTTGCTTCATCACATCAAAGAACATCTCTAGCACTCTGGTTGCAATCCACATTTCCACTGTGTCATCTTCTGAACAACCTCTTCCTCCCTCCTCTGGCACCGGGGTGCCAGTTTGTCTACTCCATATCTCCTACTCTCAACAACCTATCGCTCTCTCTAATGACTACGTTGCCAGCTCACCTTGCTTCCTGCCTCTCAGTCCAACAACTTCTCCCTCTCTCTCACGTCTAGCACTGGGTTGTCAGCTCACCTGTCCTCCACCCTCCTCTCCCAGCAACCTCTCTCTTTTTCTACTGGCACCAGGCTGCAATCTCATCCGTCCTCATATTCCCCTTGCCAGCAAAATCAGCTTCTTTTGACCTCCACCCGATTTGTAGCTACATCCCACAACACTGAATGACCATTTTCAATCAAGTTCTTCTTGCAGCCCATCAACTGTCTTTTGCCAGACTATTTATTGCTCCACTCCATGCACATAACCTCAGCCAAGTAGCATGCTGGCTACAGCAAATTCCCCATCAGATTAACCAACCCCTAAACCTCCACCAGTCTCAGCCTGGCTTCACCAACAAATTCTTACTAGTGAATATATCAGCCTAGCTGATCTGCTCCTTCTCCTCTCTTGACCAACTCTTTCAATCAAAACCAACTGACAACAACAAAGCTATTCTCATGATGCACACTAAATTATCATGCATTCTCCCCTTATGGAAGCATCATTTGCTCAGTTTTCCTACTCAGAGACAAGCGTTTGACAAGTACCAGATTCTGGTTCTTGACCTAACCCTCCGTTGAGGAGGCACAGCTATTTATCATTAATCAACTCAGTTTGCTTCCAACACAGCAGCTTGCCTACAACAACTCAATCAAGACAAGACACATTCTGCGAGCATCTCAACCAGGAGTTCTACTGTCGCACCTTTGTCGCACGTTCAACTTTAACATGTCACATATGTGGATCATTAAGTCACCCAGCCACCTCATGTACTATACCCTTTCAAAAGACAACAAATTTGAAGCAGATCTTTCTCTTCCAGTCATCTTCTCCCTACCATACCACTGCTAGCGGCTATTCCAGAAGCCACAAGGTTTTACACACCCATGCCTTAAGTGCAGATCCCTTTACACTTGCTTTTTCAGCAGTAGCAATCACTCTTGAACAGCCTGCTCTCACAAGCCAGCAAACCATGACTAGTCATGTCTACTTTGGAATCTAATTTGCAATGGAACACTTCCTATTTCTGGCACCAGGACGCCAGGTTCACCAACCTCCATCTCCCACTCCAACCATCTTCTGCTCTCATTCTTCTGCTAAGGTCCCCGATGCAGTGGCAATGGATCGGGTCTGACCTATGACATGATTTGTTGCATATCCTTCCCCACTCTTCTCCCTACCTTTTCTCTCTACATACATACATACATACATACATACATACATACATACATACATACATAGGTTTAATCCTAGGAATCATCTCATTTCCCTCAGTATCTTTGAGTGCTACAATCTTCACTCTGCAATTACAGCTCCAGACCCTCTGATGGAAGTTTTATGATCCTGACATCAACAATCTCCTGCCCTAATTTCTGGCACCAAGATGCCAGCTTTATTAGCATCTTTACCTCTTGTCTACAGTTCACTGCTAACATTTCCAGCACTGGGAAACTAGTTTTTCCCAATGTCAAAAATCATCTTCTTAAATTTCTAACACCCAGATGCCAGTTTCACAAGCCTCCTTCTCCCACATCAAAAGTCCTACTTCTCTTACTTCCAGCACTGGCATACCACTTGGTCTCACCTCCACTGCCCACATCAACAATATTCTGCTACTATTTCTGGCACTGGCTTGCCAGTTTAACCTGCCTCTATCACCCATTTTAACAACCTGCAGCAGTTTTTTCTGAGTCCAGGTTGCCAGTTTCACTAACTTCTTGCCCCACTCCAACAATCCTACTGCTCCTATTTCTGGCATTGGTATGTCAGTTTCACTAACCACTGTCCCCTACTTTAACAGTCAATTTAATGCAATTCTGGTGCCAGGATGCCAGTTTCTCTGCCTTTGATCCATCTCCTCATCTCAACAATCTCCCACTGGCATACCAGTTAATCCTTTCCTCTATTCCCTCACTTCAGCAATTCCACACTTCCAAGACAGGCACTGGGATGCCCGTCTCCTATTATTCAGTTACTCCACCTAGTAACTACCTTAAGTTGGTGCTGAGTCACTTGCTTCATAGCCCACAAAGTGACCTCTCAGAATCTTGCCTTACTCATCATTTCACAAGGTCTCGCTTGCATTACTCACTTGTTTTCCAATCACCTACACCCTCAGTTCTTCACACAATAGTCCGAGACATCTTATCTAAATTCAACTCTGACAACACCCATCGCCTACTAGAATGGCGTCACCCTCCTCTAACATGACCAGCTGCCTGGGAGACCTCCAGCTTTACACAAGTACTGCTCCTTATACCAATTGTTTCTTTTCCTTTTTTTCCTTCTTTCTTTCTTTTATATTTGGCTCACATCTTCAGCAGTGAAGCAGCTTTAACAGCCTACAGCCAAAGTGGTCCAGATCCTGAGTAAAGCGATAGGTCATTGGTCTTCGTTTATAAGATAACTAACGTCATATTCGCTCCAACCCTTAAGATCTGCATGTTGATTAGTCATCTCTCAATTCTTATGGGGTTTCTCTAGGGGTCCTGCCCCTGATTCTCAACACTAATGGAAGTTTGCAAGCTAATCAGTGTAAAATGTGTGTTTACACCAACAAACCCACAAAGAGAAGAACAGATGTCTCCTTTGAAAAATAATAACACGAGTGCCGCGATAGCTCACCTGGTTGAGCTGGCGTCCCATGTACAGGGGCTAAAGTCCCCAACGCAGTGGTAGTGAGTTCGAGTCCGGCTCATGACCCTTTGCTGCGGGTCCTTCCCCCATTCTTCTCCCCCACTTCCCTGTCTCTCTCTTCACTGTACTATCCAATAAAGGCACAAAAGGCTAAAAAAAAATAATAATTCACACCACTGTACTGTATATCTATGACATAACCACAAAGTTTAACTTCGTTTCTGAGTAATCATGTTTTTCAGATTTATAATATTGTAAATACTACAATACCCATAAGCATTAGCTGCCACTTTTCAAAAAAGACAGGAACAGTGGATTTCTTTACTACATTTACTGCATTTGATTTGTATTTTGGAATAGGCAGGACAACCACTCTTTTAAGTCAGTACTACTCTGTTAAGACTGACAGCAAAGTCTCTTAGGCAAGTCTGCAGATATATGACTCACAAGGAGATTATTACAACATGGCGAAATCCTTATCAGCGGGGAATCCCCGACGTGTTTGGCAGGGCATCCGTGACCTCACCAACACGAACGCTTCCACTGCTGCCACCACCAGCACCAGCACAAGCCTAGCAGAGGAGCTAAATCAGTTCTTTGCTAGGTTTGAAGTAAGCGTGGAAGAGGACGCACCCATGCTGCTACCTGCTGACAACCTGGCCCTTACTGTGAGCATGGAGGAGGTCAGGAAGGTGCTCCAGGGTGTGAACCCGTCAAAGGCTGCTGGTCCCGATGGTGTCCAGAGGATGGTACTGAAGGGCTGTGCAGACCAGCTGGCAGAGATTTTCACTACCATTTTTAAGCTCTCACTGGCTGCCTGCACAGTCCCTAGCTTCCGAAAATCTGCCACTATCGTGCCCATCCCCAAGAGACAATCAGTCAGCAGTCTGAATGATTACAGACCTGTGGCTCTCACTTCTCTCACCACTACAATCCTTACTGCCTCCCAGCCTTGATCAGCACCAATTCACATACAGAGCCAACAGGTCCACAGGTGATGCCATCAACACAGCCCTCAACACAGTGTGTCAACATCTTGAACAATCTGGCAATTATGCGAGGATGTTGTTTGTGGACTTCAGTTCTGCTTTTAACACATTTGTTCCAAGCAGACTGTTGTTCAAACTGCGCAGTCTGGGCATCGGCGAGCACTCCTGCAGATGGATCAGAGACTTTCTCACCAAACGTCTGCAGTCAGTCAGGTTGGGGTCCCACCACTCCTCAGTGCTTACAGTGAGCACTGGGACCCCTCAGGGCTGTGTGCTCAGCCCCATGCTGTACACCTTGTACATCCACCACTGTGCACCAAACCACAGCAGCAACATCTTTGTCAAATTTGCGGATGACACTACTATGGTTGGGCTGATTCACAACAGCGATGAGACGTCCTACAGAGAGGAGGTCCTGAACCTCACTACCTGGTGTTCCCTCAATAACCTGGCACTCAACTCCTGAAAGACTAAGGAGTTGGTGCTGGACTTCAGGCGGAAGAGGGAGGCTAACTGTTTGGCTAACTGTACATGCTTCCTACTGGCTCCTTTTGTAAATACATGTATATATTCTTATTTGTCTCTAACCCTAACCCTAACCTTGTGTATGATGACAATAAAAAGCATTCTATTCTATTCTATTCTATTCTATTCTATTCTATCAGAGCCCTCATGTACTTCATGATTTGATAGTAGGACAACGCTAAAAACCTTATGCACTCAGCAGGTACATGCTTCAAAGTATGAAAGTCTGTGAGTATGGAGTTTGACATTGGGTATAAGACGTGTGGATCAGAGTTGCAGCTAACTCAGAAGAGCATTTAGTTTCAGTTGGGAACAAAAACTTATTATTTTTCCAGAATTAAGAAAAACTGCAGGAAGTATGGTCTTTAGTTTGTTGATATTTCCTGAAATGCACTTTAAGAGTTGTAGTTTAATCTCCTTCTGTTTTCAGTGCCACAGGCCTATTTGTCTGACTTTCTTTCAAAGAAAAAAAAAAGTTTTTTATACCCCACATTTAACCAGGAGAGTTGTCTCTGTTGGAAATGCTCACAACTTGTATATCTGAAGCTCTGAACACTTGAGAATATTCCACTCCCAAACGCTATAATAAATTGGACTCAGAGACCTGTCCATAAGGAAAGCAAGTAAAACAGTTTTCTTCAGCAACATCTCTGCGATTGTAATGCCAACTTTTGTTGCAGCTTGCATCTAGTTGTTTTCAATGGCAATGCATCTCAAGGCACATCTGCACAGGATTCAGCTGCCAGCCTCGGTTTTAGCTGCTTGAGAAAACAAGGATTTTGTTCTACAAACCTGGCAGAGAAGTTGCATCCACAATATTGCAGTGGTGGAAAATACATTGATATATATTTTTTGTTGTTGTTTCAGACCTTCCACAACACTTGCTCATCCTTGATGTCAAGATCAGATGGAACTCACTCTATCTAATGACAGAGAGGTTCATCAAACAGCAATCAAGCAGCAGTGTTGGACCCACAACTGCAAGAGGCAATGACCAAGGACAACCTGGACAGTGTGAAGGATGAAGACTTCAGTTAGGCTGAGGAGTTTGTCCAGCTTATGAGAATCCTCTACATATCCACACTATGTGTGTCGAATAAAAAGAATGCCACCTGTGGACAAATCCTACCCATCCTCAAAAAACTGGAGGAGCACTTCACTTTGAAGGATGAAGAAATAAAATTTACAGCAGCTATCAAAGAAAAGGTGTGGAGGGACATCTCGGAGCGTTATCAGGGGGAAGAAATGGTAAATGGAATGCACTTACACAGCGCTTTTCTACCTTAGCGGCACTCAAAGCATTTTACAATGTTTTCTCATTCACGTATTCACACACACATTCATACACCAGTGGTGACAGAGCTGCCATGCAAGGTGCTGTCTACCATTGGGGGCAACTTCAGGTTCAATGTCTTGCTCAAGTACACATCGACTGTGGAGGGGCGGGGGATCGAACCACCAACCTTACAATCAGAGGACAACCGCTCCACCATCTGAGCCACAGCCGCTCTACCCATCCTGATGGTGATATTCAAGATTTCCTGCATGAGGCTACAGCCATGGACCTCTGATTTAAAGGGAGACTAGTGTGTGACACTACCTAGGACAGGCTGACAGGACTAACACCAGGGAAGGCAGAGAAGCTGGGGCAGCAGCGACAGGAGTATGAGTCTGAAGAAGAAGGAAAGGAAATGGAGTAGACCAGGTCGGCAACCCGCGGCTCCGGAGCCACATGCGGCTCTTTTGTACCTCTGCTGCGGCTCCTTGTGGCTTTGGAAAATAGTGAGTAATTTACTTTAAGTGTACTTTATTTTAGGTCGTTAGTTTTTAAAATGTAATTCTAAATTTGAAGATTTTTGTGAACTTACTCAAAATATGCGTCATAACCGCTGATGTGTGACACTCGCCGGCACGCACAGTGGTGCCACCTTGATGACGTTCTCACTAAATCTGGCAACTTTCCAAATCCTCTTGGCGATTTTTAATTTGTTTTTGGCTAAAGCGACTAGCAACAAATCTAGCGACTTTTCTGGTGTTTTGGAGACTCTGACATGAAAATACGTATCGTTCTGCAGTTACTGTCCCCAACGAGCAGCGGTGCTGCCGTGAGCTCCTCACATCCCAAAGCGCTCATAGGCAGTCAGGAGTCTGGTCAGCAGTCCCAGCTGCAGTCAGCAGGACAACCAGACAACATTTTTAGTTTGCTGCAGGTGGATAATTTAAGATGGGCTTTTTATTTCATAAATACAAGGAGGATTCAAATAGATATTTAGTATTTTATTTAAATGTAACCTTCAATCTTTTTTGTTGTTTTTGGAGTTAAAAATGTTTTTTTTGCAGGAATGAAATTTTGTTTTCTCTGTAGCAGTTCATTGATTTCATAAATGCAACACAATAGTTTTTTTTTTTTTTTATACATAGCATAAAGGTAAAAACGATATATGCAGTGTTATCTTAATTTTATATTTCCAAGGGGTTTTGTGGCTCCCAGTGTTTTCTTTTCCATGGGAAACGGGTCCAAAAGGCTCTTTGAGTGTTTAAGGTGGCCGACCCCTTGAGTAGATGGACCCTTCGCTGCACAAAACAATGAGTGCCTTGGAGGAGCTGTTCTCAGAGGAAGACAGGGAGCTAAGATTGACTATCCAACAGAAAAACGTGTCCCTCAACATTACAGAACATGTTGGCTGAGCAATTCAGCTCTACAAAGCCTGCCATCCCCAAGCCTGAAGACACTGTAATGTGGTAGTGGGAGAAAAGAGCTACTCTGTCCCTCCTCAGAAATGTTGCAGAAAGTTACCTCAATGCTCAAGCCTCTTCCACCCCGAGGGGGAGGGTATTCCCAACTAAAGGGAACACAATAAGCCAGGAGAGGTCCCGACTTCTGCCAGAGAAAGCAAACATGTTGATATTTTTCCAGTAGAACTGCTAAGAACTCGTGGCCCTTTTGCAGCCTACTTGCATGCCACACCCACGTGGCTGCTCTATACCTGTTTTTTTGACTGTCTAGTCTATTCTAGCAAATAGTTGTTTTTCAGTGTAATCATGACCATATTAGTGCCAATAAAGGTGATTTGTTCAAAAGATTACTTAATTCATCTTTAAAAAATAAATAAATAAATAATAATTATGTTATAAAAATTTTAAAAAACAATTACAAAATATACCAATAAGAACATTGTTTGAGTACTGATCAAAAAGCAGTATTGGTATAAACAGTATTGCCGACAAAATCTTAACAAAACTCATCCCTAATCAAACATAATTTAGGTTGCGCACGCGTTTGCTGACTGTTGGTCCTCAGACTGGAAACACTTGAAATCTTCCACAAACTGCCTCTCACTCTTTGGCAGCAGCAGAGCTAATCACAGACGTGAACACACTTACACATTCCATAAGTAGCAGAAACACTGCATGTAGAAGCACACATTCTCCCCTGCACAATCAAACAGTTGAAGACAATGATTGTAAGTCAGTTATCTTCAGATCAACACACACAATAGACCCCAGAGACAACAAGGAAACCAGAAAGAGTCAGCATCATCTGCACATTGAAACACCAAAGCATCTCAGAAACGTTGTCCTTGCTCCCAAGGCTCTGCTCTGTACACATGCAAGCAGCATGGCAAACTTTCCACCAGTTTGTGTAAGCAATGATAAACAGGTTACATCCAAGCATAAGAACATGTATTTTATGTTACAGTTGATGCTCGGCTTTCTCAGCTAAAATGCCTCGTTTTCCCATGGTTGTATATCAGAGGTAGAATACGTCTGTGTCTCATTTCTGTGTTTAGGCAGTTTGGGAGATCTAAATTATGGTATCAAGTTCCCCGCAAACTGAACCAACTGTTAGCTGTCATGGCCGATCCTCCCATATAGGCCACTTTTGTCTCTAGGAAGTAGTGTAACCCAATCTATCCCTGAATTTTGGGCTCTCCGCTTGGTTACATTTTAGCAGTACAGGGAGAGAGAGAGCAGACATATCTGAAAAAACAAAGACCCTCAGAACAAAGTTAGCAGTTCTTTTTTTCAGTTTCCTCTTCTCTAAATAGAAAGCAGAGAAAGGGCTGCTCGCAGAATACTTTGTGAATGCCCAGGCTGACAAACATAAAAAGAAAAAAGACTTAAATGTTAAGGACATTAGGGTGTGTATGTGTGTGTGTGTGTGTGTGTGTGTGTTTGTGTTTATAACCCTGAATATACGCAGTTTTGTAAAGTCAAAATGTACACCTTTATGTATGTACAAACATACACTTTCACCACTTTATCAGCAATGGAGGGCAATCCTATATCTGAATGGTTCTGTCGTTTATTATTGATCCTACGTCCAAGGGTGCCTTTTTTTATAGGGGTGGCAAGATGGGGCCACAGAAAGTCTTGGTGTGGCACACAAATCCAAAAGCAATGGCTGAATTTTCTAAGTTTTACTATACTGTAATATTTACATGTTTTAGAGGCTATGGAACAAACCTTAATTCAACTTAATTCACATACTGAAGGTTCTTAATTATAAACTAACTATTTGATAATCACAGACTAATACAGGTACAGTAACATTTTGTTATTAGAGTGATTCACTCTAATAACAAAGTGAGTCACTATTCAGAGTATTCCAGAAGAGATGCTGCAGTGTATTCGAGGGGAAAATGTTCACTCATCAAGAAGACATGTGGTGTTTATTTATGATTTCAATATTGAATATTCTGTCAATTATCAAACACACTTCGTTTGTAGAAAAGCGTACCAATGTACACCTAAATGTACACTGGTACTTTCAGTGGTGCAAATGGACAATTTAACCTAGTATAAGAGACGGCTCACTACTGACTGTCTAAGTGCACAAATAGATCTTGTACTGTATAGACTATGGTGCACATGCATGTACTGGCTTGTGTGTGTGTGTGTCTGCAAGTACTGTATACACTGGACGCGTGCCCTCCTTTCTGTTGTCTATGGATGGAAATCAAAGGGACAGGAAGAATAACCCGAGGGCCTTGCTGCACTGAACCATCAGTTGGTAGGATGAGAAATGACTGCATAATGAGACAAAGAGGTGAGGGGTGGGGGGATGGGACGGGATGAATGACTCGATGGAGGAGGAGGAGAAGGAGGAGGAGGAGGAGGAGGAGGAGAATAGCAAGAGATGAGGGCAAAAATGTGGCAGAGAAATGAAAGTTTGGATGTTGGGGCAATGTCATTGTTAAATGTGAGCCAATTAAAACTGACCCAGCTTCCACTGGGTTGTGTTAACCTGTACCTTTGGTGTGTAGGGTGTGGATGTCAGGTGTTGGACTGGCATTTGCAGTGCTGACAACCAAAATTTTTCCCTAACCTTTAAAGAAAAAAAAAATTGCTCTTTGCAAAATACAGTAACTACATTAACAGCAGTTTACATGGATTGCTGCATCATGTGACACTTGTGTTACAAAAGCTTTCTGAAGCAT
Source organism: Stegastes partitus (assembly GCF_000690725.1). Lineage (NCBI taxonomy): Eukaryota > Metazoa > Chordata > Actinopteri > Pomacentridae > Stegastes > Stegastes partitus. The sequence goes on along the minus strand of NW_007577949.1, from coordinate 292,597 downwards.
TCCATCACTTCGATGCCTACCTGTAGCTATGCAGAATCATACTTTACAGTAGGCACTGAAATTGTTTGTAGGAACATACCGTCATACCATATACCATATTGTACTTTTTAATGCAGGCTCTATATTTCCAGACACAGATCATTCAAAAATGTCTCTAAGTTATGTAAATTAATTTGACAAAATCTGATTTCAAATCATTATTTAATCCATCGTTCACATAGTTTATTAGCAGGTGATTAGTGCAGCTGTAGAACATTGACAGTAAATGTTTTTCATCATTATTTACAATATGAACATATGATATGTTAAAGAATATTAAATACTATTCCATTACTTAAGATAATTAATTATTATCAGCAAAACAAAACAAAACAAAAAAACAGTAGTATCAACAGTAAAAGCACTTGTTGAGTAGAATGGTCCCTTTCAGAGTACTATATTATTACAGTATATTTATCATATTATTGGAATGTTACTAATGCTTCATTAATAAATTAACAGCATTTTAAGGCACATTCCAACTGTTTCAACTGCATTCTACATTTACAAATGAAATAAATAAATCAATTATTTAGTTTGAGAAATTTAAATTCAACTATAGCAGTCAGATAAATATAGTGGATTAAAGAGTGCAATATTTCCCCTCTGATGTGTAGGACAGTGGAAGTGTAAAGCGGCTTAATATGTAAATACAGAACTGCACTTAAGCATAGTATTTGAGTGTATCCAGTTACTTTACATTGTAGGCTTACAGAAATGCAATTGTGAACACAAGTTTATATATACTAGTAAAGAATATGTATGTCATGGCAGTCTTGGGTTGTTGATGACTCTTACAGCCCTGACTTTTCTTGGATGAAATCATTGAAACCCATGCGTCTTTGTCACGTAACAAAAAGACAAAAACAAAAGCTAAAAAAACCACATGCTTTTTTAAAATTTAATACATATATTATAGATCTTCTGGAAAAATGATTAAATCTGCTGGGTCAAAAATAATAATACAGCAACTTATATTGTCAGTTTTGGTGATGTAGAAAGATGTGTTAATCACATTTGCTTAGTGGCATGGCCTCTTAACTTTGTCAGTGACTTGGAGTGACTACAGCTGCTGACTCCTCTGAGCCTATGTAAATAGGACCCATTTGACACATTTATCAGGCTCAGCCACAAAAACAATGGGAAAGTCTGAGGAGCTCAGCAAAGATCTGAAAAAGCAAACCATTGACTTGAATAAGTCAGGGAAGTCACTTGGAGCAAGTTCAAAGCAGCTACAGATGCCAAAACTATCTGTGCACACAACAATTGTTGGCAAGTATGACGTGCATGCTACAGTTGTGTCTCTGTCATGATCGGGACACAAAACAAAACAAAAACAAAACAAAAGCTATCACCTGCTGCTGAGAGACAATTGATCAGGATGGTCAAGAGTCAACCAAGAATCCCCAAAAAAACAGGTCTGCAATGAATTAGAAGCTGCTGGAACATTGGTGTCAGTGTCCACAGTCAAGTGTGTTTTACATCACCATGGACTGACAGGCTGCCATGCAAGAAGGACGCCCTTTCTCTGACACCGGTTGAAGTTTGCTGCTGATTGCATGGACAAATAAAAGGCCTTCTGGAAGAAAGTTCTACGTCAGATGAAACAAAAATTGAGCTATTTGGCCATAATGATGACAAATATGTTTGAAGGAGACAAGGTGAAGCCTTTAACCCCAATAATATCAAAGCTACTGTCAAGCATGGTAGTGGCAGTATCATGCTCTACAGCTGCTAGTGATACTGAAATATACATACTGATGTATGTATACTGTAAACCCATCATATTTTTTCATATTTCCAGAAGATTTATAATAAAGCTATGAAAGATCCACCTGTCCAGGGTGTCCCCTGCCTTCACCCTAAGTCAGCTGGGATAGGCTCCAGTCACCCCGCGACCCTAGTGAGGATTAAGCGGTGTATAGAAAATGGATGGATGGATGAAAGATCCAAAATGCATGATTGGGTTTTTGTGACAAAGATGACATTGGTTTCAATAATTCCCAGCTAAAAACATTTGAGTTATAGGAATCACTGGAAACTCAAGACTGCCATGATGTAGAGTACATGTTCAGTACAAGTGTTTGGAAACTTTTGTTTAAGACTGTGTGTGCCACCCTAATTCATTTCTCCAAACATGAATTGAAAATGCCTTTTCTCTATAATCTTTATATAGTCTTTATATGTCTTTGCTTTTATTTCACACGTTAAATAGCCAACAAGATTATCTGTGTGTAAGCATATTAAAAGTTCTAACAGAAACTTCCATAGTACCATTCAGTCTCTCTTTCTAAAGCATCTAAGCATATAATTCTTCTGAGTACTGAGGAGACTTCCGCACAATAGTTTTGACTGGTGTGAAGATTCCAATGTTCAGAGGAGTCAGAAACTATTGGGATGGAATTTTCACCATGGGACAAATCTAATGCTTGTATACAAAATTTGTTTGGACAAACCTTTAATTGAAATACAATTTTATGCTGAGTTGTAAAATCATAGGGACTCCCCCCCGCCCCCCCCTTTGACTTGCTACTTTATGCTAAAATGTCTCTGTAGTATTAAATGAGTATAACATCACAAACATAGGAAAACACTGTGGCACTGCCAGGTAAATTGTGCATTTCCCAGCTCCTGGCTGCCTGGCCCAACACTGTGGCTGCACTTCATTATCTATCTCCCCTCTACCTTTCTCTGACAAATTCAATAAATGTTCATCTGGTTCCAATTAGGCCCTCGTTAGCAATAATTGGCCTGCTATTTACTAACAGCATTACTCAACACTGGCTGGCGCAGGCTGCACTGCTCTGATCTGAGCCAGGCTACACTCAGCGTTCTGGGCTTGTTACTTACCTGCCAATAGTCTGTGCCCTGCAGAAACCTGCTATCCCAAAAGGTCAACTTACCACAGCTTGAAACCCCCTTAGATGATTTTCCACACTGCATTTGTTTTTCACATTCATCTGTTTTACTACAACAATTTTGCTTTGTCCCAGGACTCTAAAGCTGCATCAATTCTATTGCTGTTTTCACCATTTAGCCACCAGTTTCAAATGCATCTGTGCTAACAACTATTGTCCACATCTGCAAAACTTTACTTTTAATTGTAATAAGATACATGCTCGAATCAAATCTGAAAAACAGAACTCATTTAAAGTAAAGTACCCGATAACTAGAATATTTAAAGGGTAAGGCAAGATAAAGTCTGCCTGAAAATGTGTCCATGGCTATTACTGAGTGAGCCTGACTTCACACACACGTTCCAGTCAGTCTTTAGTGTCTGCCCCTTAGACACAGACTGCAGTTTGCCTCACTGTACTAAACCTTTCTTCCAAAGCAAGATATGTATAGTGCAGCCAAAAAAAACTGAATTATGGGTTTGCATTTGAAACCAGAATAAAATGTATCATATAGTTGTAATAACTGTGCTGGGAGAAGTAGGTGCAAAATGTACAAAAAGCCGATGCAATGTATAAACAATGCAAAGGTTTTGGTAAAAAGTAAATTGATGATGATAAAAAAAAAAAAAAAGACTTCATACACACTTGCACACAGTTTTTCAGGGTATCTGGCTGGTTTGTTAAACCCCCTTGGAGAAGCTCCCTCTGTGTCTTCTGCCTCTTTAGAAACTTTGCTATATGTTTAGGGTTGTTACAATGCTTGTGAATGAAGTTAGTGCCAGACACCTCAACATCTAAAATGCCTCAACCTTTTGCATAGTACTGCATGTGTGGTACAGAAGAAAGCTTTTGTAAAATACCTACAGACATTAGTGTTAAGACTTTGTGGAGAGGTCGTGTTAGAGTTACAAGGCTTTTGCAGGACAATGTAGCAGCACTGCCATGAGTCCAGCTTTACTCTGAACAGTGGCCAGTTTGTGCAGAATTTGATGGTTCAATTCTATGTTGTGTTTCATAGACAAGTAAAACTATATTTACGGGGTGGAAAGGGCGCTTGAGCATTAGTTGTTAAAGACAAAGGAAAGGAAAAGAAAAAACTCCTGATATTTTTTCAAACAGGAAAGACTGCCATTTCACAAACTGTCAAGTGTTTCAGATTTTTGAAACAAAAAGGTGGCTCTGAAAAAAAAAAAGAAAGTTGAGTGGGTCCAAGACAACTGCTTCCTACTGAAAAAGTAAAACTTTCAGACATCTAATATTCCTTCAAATTTTAACAGTAATTTCCATGTAATTTTGAACAAAGATTACTCCAACAGGAGAAATAGTGTATTTATGGGGATCTGTATAGTCTACATTTGGTGGCTGCAGTAAGTATTTGTGGCAACAGGATGGCACATGTGGGATTCAGTCAAAATAAGCCAGTGTGTGTGCTAACAGTGAAAGCACAGTGTGAAAAATGTGTTTTAGTGATTTTCAACAGCAGAGCTCTCTGGCACAGAGGAATATAACACCAGGCTCTACACACAGCACTAGTTAGCAGGATACAGCAGTTTTATTTTTTAAGCAACATGCGCCTGAGTCATGCTGAACGGGAAAACAAGGCCATTTAAAATCTAATTAGGTTTGAAAAAATGTTAAAGTGCTCAGCAGAATCATCATGTATGAAAAGAAGTTACTAAATAGTGCTTGAACTTACAAAATGCTATTGAGAACGTCATTGACAGACAATATTAGAACAAATGGAGGAGCAGTAAGGAGAAACAGTGGCAGGCTGACAGAGGAGTATGAGACTAAAAGAGACGAGTAGAATCATTTCAAATAGAAAAGCAAACAACTGATGAAAATCAGGAGTTTCCCATGCTGCTTCTGGTCTTTGTTCTTCCACTCGTACATACTGCTTGCAATCATTTCATTTAAAGGCTCTCTCAGTCACAAATGAATCAGACGGTTTTATCAAAAAGCACCTATCTCCCAAATACAGCAGAAAAACGTTCAATTTCAACACGCCGTTTTAATGCGCTGATTCCAGGAACCCTGCTCTGGAAATAAATGATGACACATGGGTGCAAAGACCAGTTCTAAGTTGGGGATTTTTTTCAAACATGAATTTTTCCTCTACTTTTCTCTGGCAAGTGGATGAGTTTTCTCTGGTATGTGAGGAAGGGAAGGAGGGAGGAAAAAGAAGTTTGTCTGTTCTGAGGTCTGTTCTCCACATGTTGCTCACTACCTTTTATAAGATATCCCAGCCAAAAAAAGAAAGGTTTAAAGGAGGTGTAGAAGGAGGAGAAGAAGAAGGAAAAGAGACAAAGCGAGAATCTGGAGAATGCATCTGGGAGAATAAGAGAAAGAAGGGGGGAGGAGGGTAGATGAAGGGATGGCTTTAATTACATACAGATCTGGCCATTACCAGCCCACAGAGAGACTCTATAAAATAATAACAAATGGAGACCATCAGTCAGTCCATCAGTAATAAGCTACAACAACATGCCGGCTGATGGGAAACACACCTACGAACAGTTGGAGCAGTGACACTGAAAAGATACAAATGAAATTTTGCAAGAAGTTTAAATGTTCCGTACTGCCGTGTTTGTCCAAAGCTTTCTGTGTTAAAAGCTTGGCCTTGATGTAACGTTTAGGCCCACATAACTGATTTGGGCTTGATGATGATGGTTATAAAAAGTACTGTGTTCAAGACATTATTGTTATTATTATTATTATTATTATTACACGATTATTTTTGACATTTTATTAGGTAAAACTGTGGCTGGCAGACAGCTCAGTGCCAATGCTAAAGCTGAGCATTAAATGCTTAATTTTTTTTTTTTTTTTTAACATATAGCATATGTCTTAAATCGGCCAGGCCTTTGTTACCCTAACTACAGAAATGTAGGCCTTTATTTCTAATGACATGCCTGTTTTCTGATTTGAATAATATAACAGGTTTTCCACGCTTACCTGATGTTTTGAAATATTTGGTGTTATATACATTTCAACAGCAGTAATTCCATTAGTTTATTACTAATTTCATTTATTGCATAATTTCAATTCCCTCCCATTTGTTATTTTTTTATGGATGATGAGCTAATATCAAAACAAATTCTGCCGAATGCATATGCAGTTTACAGGATAATAAATAGTGTGGAAACAGTGTCATAAGAAGTTACACTCCTATACAACTCCCATTAAACAACAGAAAAAGTAGTGGGGCATCTAGTGTTGTGTTTGTTACCCTGACTCACCCTGTTATATTTTTGCATTTGCTTAGACAAATAATATACACATAATAAACATATATATATATATATATAGTTTCTGGGAGTCACAAAAATACTCTCACCTTCTTACTGTTGTTATCCATTTAGAGTCAGTTGTGGAGTCCTGAGTCAAGTTTGTCAGTGTCATGTTGAAAGTCACTTTACCGTCTATAATTGCTGTTAGTAAAGATCAAATCCTCAAATTTCTGACAATTACATATAAGACCACATTTTATGTCACTAGCCAAATATGATAATTTTTTTTTCTAAAAGTAAAGAGTAGCACACGTTTATAATAAGCTCTTTCATGAAATCTTAAAAAAGTCTTATGAGAGCAGCTTTCAGCTGCTATGTGATCGTTTATATGTATGTTTAGAAAAGACCAGCCAATCAGACACAGGAATTTGAGGTGTGTCAGCCAAAAAAACTGAAACTAGTTTTAAAAGTTTGTCTATTAGTGTGATTTTAAGTCGTCTGTCAGTGTGTATTTGTGTGTGTGTGGTTGACAGTAGAGGGGCAAATGTCTGGCCACGCTCAACATATCAGAAGTTGGAGGGGAGAAAGCTTTTTTTCGGTCCTTTACATTCTGAATTAAGAGGAATTAAATAGATATATCGAACTAGAAATATGACTTGTCAGAATTAAGCGTAAGTATCTGAAACTGGAATTACAACTGCAGCTGCCAATATCTACAATTCACAATATTTATGTCTGTAGCTGAATTGTAAATATCTGTAATGACAAACCCTAAGGACACGAATGATAAAAGTGACTCGCAACTGAATACAACTGAAGAACAACAATGTGGACATTTGAAATGACAACCATGGTTATGAAGAATGACATCGCTGATATCTGAAATGTTCTCTCAACTAAGTAGAATTGAATAATGAATATCTGCAAGCTATCGAGTCAAGCTATGCATTGTTAAAACAGCTTGCTGTAGGTTTCACTCATGAGACTGTCATACAGACAGTTACATGTATTAGAGAAAACATCTTTTGTTGAGAGCTGCAAAATCATACTGAGGTGCTGAAGATGATTTGGATGCCATGTGAGGACTCTTACACTCAAAACTAAGTGTTTTTCCTAAATGCTTTCGAGGAACAAAATAAAATACAGGCTTCTCAGACATAAAACACATATTCTGTCTGTCAGGCAGAGTCAGAGTGGCTGTCTTACCACTGGGAGTATGTTGAGAACAGATTACTGTACACTCTGGCTTAACAATTATCATTCATGGCTGACACTGTGATCAAGTCAGTATGTCTTCTCTGACTTCTCTGGAGAGGAGCACAAATTTATTGCACATGCCTGGGATCGATTAACATGTTAAGTTGAGCTTGGACTACCAGTGTACCACTCAATCTCTCAAATATCCAGACGGTGGCGCAAATGCAGTACAATGAAGCCTGTCTGGAGTCCTACTCCCTAAACAAATCCTCTGACTGTCCACAGATGCTACAAGATACTGACAACAACTTGAAGTGAAGTTTGTATCTAAGTAAACCTGACTTTGTTGAAAATCCACCATTCTAGTTTTTCATCAGTAATTCCTCTGTAATAATATGTTCTTTAAAAAAAAAATGAAGAAACTTGGGTGCATGGCTGGATTACTGACAGGCCCCTGATGACCCACCATGACCATTTGAAGCTAGATTTTTTTAAACATGGCTCATGGATATGACATGGCTTTAAAATGAGCTGATATTACAGGGTGCAAATTAGCTCACCAAGATTTTAGAGCAAATGTCGTGTAAAACAGTAACTGCCATGCCCTTGTTAAAACAATAAAATTTCACATTTTTACTCAGTGTGTACGTGTGTGTGTGTGTGTGTGTGTGTGCCAGTGTAGGAAAAGGTGGTTTGAGCTTGAGTAGATCTGCTGGTTGGCTGAGCTGAAAGTTGAGCTGCTGTGTATTGATCTTCAGGCTGTCTGAGTGCTGCTGTGTTGAAAAGTGACTCCTCTGCTGTCAGCACATCCATTAAAGCTCATCAGCTCACAAACCGAACACACTGCACAAAATACACTCTACATCCAATGCTGTGATCATAAGACCTTATCTAAGTCAAGAACATTTACCTTATTTCTTTTAAACCTGTTATACAACTGTTTTTCAAATGTTGTCTGTAAAGAAATAGGATTGTTTCATTAGGTATGTTGGAAAACGTTTTTTTCACCTGTTTTATGACACAATTATTGAATTAAAAAAGGCTTGTACTAAAGTGTGCATCCATTCCCAAATGAACAAATTCTGGCATTAATATCAATATATTCTAAGTGGGAGATCTGAGAAAACGAAATTGTTGAAATCTGTATCATACTTGGATGTCTGATGTCATACTTGTATCTTTAAACTAATGTGGATATGGATGGTATTTTCTGAAATATAGAGAGCAGTATACATTACTTCTTCAAAAAAGCTGCACTGTCTATTTTCAGTTTGACAGCATAAGGTTATATTTATGAAAAATAATTCCCTGTATACTTATGCAGTCCATTATTTATAGAGGTCTTTTCTTGACAGATCATTGAAAGATATGCCAGACTTTACTGTGTTTCTTGTTTCCTAATAATGCCCTCACTTTAAAGGCTTAAACAATATCACATAATTTGGCAATACCTCTGTATTGACTGTAATGCACTGCATTTACTGTTTGTCATTTTATATGAATGATTTGAGTGTGTAAATGTATGGTTCCCTCATTGGCACGTCATGGCAAATGGCATGTACATACTTTCTGCTAACAAACCTGCAGTGCAATTTATTGCATTTAATAGATGCAAAAATTGTCATGCAGCTGTCAGTGAAGATTAGAGTAACTAGAGTAACAGAAACTCAGTTGACTGCTCATTAACTACAATACTGTGTGTAGAGGATGTTAGATCAGATTAGATTAGATTAGATTAGATAGAATTTTATTGATCCCTTTGGTAGGGTACCTCAGGGAAATTGTTGAATTGTTGTAATTCAAATTGGTGTAGTGAATATGTGAACACTGGCATGATTTTGAACACAAGATATCCGCAAAATTGATTTGCGAGCACAAACTGAACTCACAGTTATTGTACACTAACTTTTATTACAGGCAATCAAGAAAGGCAGTTAACAGATTTTTGAACTGATATACATCAGATCCTATATATTAACAGCATGAAATACCATAGAACTTTTCAGTTATAACAAAGTTATTTAATCAATAATGATCACTGCAACTGAATATGTACAACAGAAACAGGAGTGATAATGTCGGCTGTCACGTGACGCTACAATGGGCCCCTGTTAACTGTAAGATCGACTGAGATTGATTAGTTTGTCCCCTGTGGTTACGTCTGCTGTTCTTTTGTGTTTTGTTAGTCTTTCAATGTTCTGTCATTTTTATTGCCGAATTAGGTCCATCTTCCAGCATTATTTCCTGTTGTTTCCCAAGCACTGCTTCAGGGTAATCTGTGGCTGTGTGCTTCTCATTCAGTTGTTGCAGGTTGTGTCACTGCTGTCAGTCAGAGCAAAGTGTTCCAGTTATTCTGACTTTAGACAGAAGTTGTGATGCTCCAGATAGTGTTAACTGCAACCTAAGAGGCACAACAATCCTCGTAGTGATAGCCTTAGCCTAGTACCATCAGCAAAACAAGTTTCAGAATCAAAATCAGAATCAGAAATACTTTATTGATCTCCGAGGGAAAATTGCTTTCTGTTACAGATGCTCCCATTCAAAAGTCTTAAAAGAAGTAAGAAAGTATAAAATATACAATAAAAATAGAAACATAAGTATCAATGTACAATAAAATATATCTAAACACGAAATGTAAATGTACATTCTGCTGTTATATATATATATATATATATACAGTGTAATAATAATACTACCATTTACCTACAGTTGAATTATGGATTATTGCACATAGAATGGTTATTGCACATTATTAAAAAGTCCAAAGTCCAAGGTAAACCTATTCACTCAGCGTGTCTGACACTCAGAGTGAAAAGCTGTACAATCTGATGATTTCCTGTGGCGCTCTGTGGTGCATTTTGGTGAAATAAGTCTTGTACTGAAAGTACTCCTGTAGCTGACCAGCGCGTTGTGGAGTGGGTGTGACACATTGTCCAAGATGACATGCAGCATGAACAGCATCCTCCCCGACACCTCCGTCAGAGAGTCCAGCTTCACTCCCACAAAATCACTTGCCTTGCGAATCAGGCTGTTCAGTCTGTTGGTTTCAGCTACCCTCAGCCTGCTGCCCCAGCACACCACACCATACAGGATAGCACTGGCTACCACAGACTCCTAAAACATCCTGAGCATAGTCTGACAGATGTTAAAGGACCTCAGTCGCCTCAGAAAATAGAAATGAATCTGGCCCTTCCTGTAAAGGGCGTCAGTGTTCATTGCCCAGTCCAGTTTATTGTCAATGTGTACTCCTAGACACTTGTAATTCTCCACAATGTCCACAGTGACCCCTGGATGGACACAGGGGACACCGGCATCTTGGTCCTCCTCAGGTCCTCAGTCAGTTACTTGGTCTTTGTCCCGTTGAGCTGCAGATGGTTCAGTTCACACCATGTGACAAAGTTGTCCACAGAAGCCTTGTACTCAGCCTTATCAGTCTCGCTGATACATCCAACCACTGCTGAGTCATCCGAGAACGTCTGGAGATGACAAGTCTCTGTGCAGTAGCTGAAGTCCGTGGTGTAGAGGGTGAAGAGGAAGGGAGAGAGGACAGTCCCCTGTGGGGCCCCAGTGTTGTTGACCACTGTCTTACACACAGTGTTGCAGGCGCACAAACTGTGGTCTGCCAGTCAGATAGTCCACAATCCAGGACACAAGGGGTGAATCCACTTGCATTGCTGTCAGCTAGACCCGGACGGATGGTGTTGAATGCACCGGAGAAGTCAAAAACATGACTCTCACAGTGCTCACCGGCTGGTCTATGTGGGTGTAGACATGGTTGAGCAGGTAGATGATGGCATCCTAAACTCCAAGTTGGGGCTGGTACTGTAGGGGTCCACGTGTGGTTTGACAATGGGCCGGTTCCTGTAGTTCTCCTTAGCCTCCCTGTTCTTCACCTTCAGGCGTCTCTGTATTGTTCTCACCTCCTCCTTGTTGCCATCTCTGAAAGCCCTGATGTAATCCAGGATGCACTCTGTGAGCTCATTGATGTCCTCTCCGTTCAGCTCACAGAGTGCCTGTCAGTCTGTGACCTCAAAACATCCCTGCAGTGTCTCATAAGCCTCCTCCAACCATCTCCTCACTGCCCTCGTGGTCGTAGGCTGGCTCTTCACCTACAGCACATAACAGGGGCTGAGGTGTACCAGTTTGTGGTCTGACCTACCCAGTGGGGGGAGGGGAGAGGAGCTGTATGCATCCTTCACATTAGCATACAGCAAGTCCAGGGCCCTCTCTGGTCGGACAGCTTACACACTGGGTGAAGCTGGACAGTACTTTGTCCATCGTGGCATGGTTGAAGTCACCCAAGACAGCAATGAATGCACTCAGGTGTTGAGTCTGTAACCGGGCTATGGCGGAGTGGATGAGGTCACACGCCAAGGTCAGGTTGGCAGAGGGGGGGATATAAACAGTCACCATTATTAAATGGGAATACTAAATAAAATGGACGAAGTCCAACGGCCAAGAGTTCAATGGGAACAGATATGCTCCTTGATAGCAATATGAGCAGGATTGTACCACCGGTTGTTCACTAAAACGGCAAGCAACCTCCTTTCTTATTACCACTCCTGGTGCAGTCCCTGTCGGCCTGAACAGTCTGGTAGCCCTCAATGGAAACGTTGTCATTGGGAATGTCCTGGTGCAGCCATGTCTCCGCAAAGCACATCAAACTACACTCATGGTACTCCCTCTGACTCCTGGCTAGTGCCATTAGCTCCTCCATCTTGCTAGCCAGCGACCTCACGTTGCCCATGGTAACGGAAGGGAGACACGGCTTATGTCGCCTCTTCTCCATAAGTCTCTGTTGTCTCAGTTTGGCGCCTTTCCTCTGTTGCTTACTTCCTCCTCAGCAACCTTGACGTGTCCTTCTCCAGATCACTTCGGGGATTTCTGTAGATCTGGTCGCAATACTGGCCAGCTTCAGAGCAATCAGCTGATTCCTCGTGCTGTTGCGCACGGCAGAATGAAAGCAGTATTTTTAGCGAGAAAAAGACCAAAACTTTCTCCACAGGAATGTTTGGACATGGAAATGCTTAAATAACTACTAAAAACATAAGAAAGTAATAGTAAATAAATACGTTAAATAAGAGGTTAAAAATAGGAGAAAATAGGAAAACGTGCAGGAGCGACCACAACAGGCTGAATGTACGGTGGTGCATGCTCACAAAAAAAAAAGTATCAATGCCAACACGTGAATTATTACGGCATTTCTGTGTAACAGGGACACTAGGCATGCTTGTGGAAGAGTGTGGTTTTTACTATAACTTTAGCAGGCTCTGCTATCTTATCTTCCAAATGCAGCTCCCCTAATTCACCGGCGCCACTCTGTAAATGCTCTCTCTGTCACTATGTGTAAACAATAGCTTTCGGTAATTAGCTGTGACTTGTGACATGCAACCAATCAGATGCTGTGGGCGGGACATTGCTTTAGACCACAGAGTGACTACAGAGAGAGAAAGATGACAGAACCAAAGTAGCAAATTTAATTCATTTAGCCATAATCGGTCAATAAAAATAACAATACCAATAATTAGACAAATGCCAGATCGACCTCAATAATCTACCAGGCCAATAATCAGTCAATCCCTATTGTAAACTCCATCGCAACCACTTTGCAACACCCTAGCACCTACTTTGATGGGCCCATTTATCACATGTAGGGGTGAACCCCATCCCAGCAGATTTACCCTGGAACCCAGGTTATGGCATTGTCAGTCCGTCACAGAGAGACATACAACCATGTACACTCACATCGGCAATTTAGGATCACTCGGTGAAAACCTCACATTGAAAATAACATCTAACAAGATTTCCCTTAATTTTAACATTACCACACTGTGCTTTTTGTCAGCACAATATTGTGATGTTGTAGTGATGGTAAGCATCCTGCTCATTTTCTGCCATCAGTGAGTAGGCTGGACATTTGTTTGCTTTCTATGTGTTTCATCCACTGTCACTATTTCTGCATTTTATGGCATACTCTGTAAATGCACTGGCCAAACTGTCTGCTATCAAAGAAAACACCTCCCACCCTCTGCATCAGACTGTGAACTCCTTAAGCAGTGCATTCAGTGACAGACTGTTACACCCAAAGTGTAAGAAATAACGTTCTTTATTCCAACATCAGTCAGACTTTACAATGCTGCATTATAGTCTTTAAAAAATCTTTAAAAAATGTATGTAATGTTTTTTTTTTCTCTTGCAATTGTTGCACTGTGTGTTTCTGTTTCTTTTTCTTACAATTTGCACTGTGCGTTTCTATATTATTCTTGCACTGACTGTTGTAACGGTGAACTGTTCCCACTGTGGGATCAATAAGGTTTATCTTTATCTTTATCATCATGCCACATAGAGCAAAAGATGCCAACAACATAAATCAGTGAATCATACTCAGCAGCTTGAGGGTTAAACACACACACACACACACACACACACACACACACACACACACATTAGTCTGACCTATTTTTAAATGGTACAACAAAAATGAAAAGAGTAAAGAGAAAAGAGGAGAAGATAAATAGATAAATGACTGGAGCTAAAGTGAGTAGAAAGAAATGTGCCATTTTATTCGCGTACAGCCCTGCTGTCAGCTGCACGATTGACAGGATTTGGTATTCTGCCTTTGTTTTGGTCTCTGTATGATTGCGAGTACAGTCTATTACTGTCACTCTGCCAGTGGTAATCTATCTCTGACAGACTTTTCACAGCATATGGTTTTTTCTAGAAGTGAACATTGAGAATGAGAAAAAAACTAACAGATTAACAGCCCTAATTTGTCCTGAGGTTTTAATGGCCAACATTGTACATAATCCTCCCCCTTCTTCTATCATTCCAAGAGTCTTCATGGTCGGTTTGATTTAACATTCATAGGTAGCCATGTGCTTTCAATTTATCCTGTGTACTAATAAAGGCCATTTCAGAAAGGGGCCTTTTGGTTGGTGATTTTCCTTTTTTCTTTTTCAAAACCTCAGGACTGCAGAGCGTGGATGTTTGACAGGTACAAATGCCGCTTTGGCAGGTTTACATTTCTTCCAACCAGCCGGCAGGAGGATTGATTCTTTAAACTGACGCAAATATGGAGAGAGGACAAACTGTACACAGACACAGTCAGCCATAGCCTGGGTTCAATAATCAAGACTGCTCTATTAAGATGAGAGAACCAACATACGCTACCACTGTCAGAAAAACTTAATGTAAAACTTCAGAGGCAATGAAAGGTCAACCAACTTTAATGTGTTCCATCAGAATGTGGAAATTTTTCAGGCGAGACCTTGACTGTTATGTCTCTGCTCAACATTGAAAATCAGTTGTTTCCGTTTGTTATACTTAGAGAGTCTGAACTGTAAATACTCCAGCCTGCTGATGGAAATCAAATAAATCATATTCTAAACTCTTTCCTGAGAAAGTCTCACCCTGTAAACACAGTTTTGCAGTTTTTTGCCACATTTCTCAGTTTCTGAATTGAACTACTCTAAAATTATCCATCGCAGTGATAATCATGCCTGTTTTTGTACTTGTCACTTACCTACACAAACTTTATTTAGGAATTTAACAAAATCTATTTTTTACCACACACTGCCAGTGGCAAAAGGTTTAGATATAAAAGGGACATAACATTTGCCCCACAATCCATTGATCATATCAACCATAACCAACTAAAAGCTAGAAGAGTCTACTCAATTTTTACACAAAATGTAAAAAATTTGAATTAAAAATTTTCATTGCAGTATCCACAACAAATATAAGTTTCACGGAGTTCTGGCAAAATGGGTACTGGTGGAATTTGCTCTCTAAATGTTACAGACATGGAACATTTGCATAGGTGGGAGCAGGCTAACTTTTCAAGGGCAGATGTTTTTAGACATAGTCTGTTTTGCAACTAATCTCAAAGCCCTCTGCTAGTGCAGATCAGCTCTTGTCAGTTCACAAAGAATAATGGCACCTGAAAGTGAAAAAAAGTGTACTTTTTGACTGTAGTTTTTATGTTTTTTTTCTGTTGATAAAAACCAAGAAAAAAATTACAATTTAAACCTTTAGGTAAGTAAATGTAAAACCCTTATGTCCAAAGTGTCCTTGTCCTGCAGGACACCCACCTCGCTGAGACATCAGCTGTGCTCGCTGTGCATCCAGTCTTTAGTTTCTTTCCTTTGACTGCAGATTCTGCATTAGTCAAAAGAAATCATTCTGGGATATTCTGGACAAGATTCAGTGACTTTCAGTTTTTAACTCATTTGCACAATTTTTGTTGTTCAGCAGTTTCTTTCCAGTTCATTCAAATTAGATTTCATGCCTGTCGTCTTTTAGAATCTGTAGAAAACCTTCAACTATATCCACAGCTAAATCTGACTCATCAAGGCACAAACACATTATTTACAATGTTATATATCCAACATTGTAAAATAAAAATACATACATCTGAGGTTGATCATATGTAGATAAACCTGCAGTCTACATGTAAACAGAATTTTCATTTTTTGGGGATTCAGAAATAAACTGTTCTTTTGAGAGTTTTATAAGCTGATATTACTACTTATCTTACAGCCAAGCTGTATAACTATTCCCCATTCTGCAGGAAGGACAGCTGAAACTTTGCACAATTAAATCCAAAATAATATCAATTTCAGTATAATATCAATATTATCATATTGCAAATGAAATTATCACAACACTTGATTCTGTTTTTTTCTTTTTTCTTTTTGAAGAAATCTCTCAAAGAATGCTGTCACTTTGAGGGATCCATGAAGCCAGAAATGTTCCGGAAGTTGCTGAGCAACAGTGGCTCCTCCCACTGTCATGTGTTCCATAGATATGTATAATGAAGACTAGATGTCTTAAGGCGGCAATATGGGAAAACTCTCTGGTGGAACTTGTGGTATGTGAAAGAAGGTGAGTGATCTGCACAAACGTAAATACTCTTATCTCGCTGAAATCTTAGAGTAGTTCTGGGGACATGAAACGTCACTTCACTGGTGGAGAAGGAGCCTGAGCTGATGCGCGAGGTGGAGCGATATCAGCTAGATATAGTTGGGGTCACCTCCACGCACAGTATAGGCTCCGGAACCAAACTCCTGGAGAGGGGTTGGACTCTCCTTTTCCGGAGTTGCCCAAGGTGAGAAGCGCCAGGCGGATGTGGGGATACTCACAAGTCCCTGACTGAGCGCCACGTAAGGCTGCATGATTATGGCCAAAATGATAATCACGATTATTTTGATAAATATTGAAATCACATATGTTGATTTTAACCAAAACAAATTTTATTGTTTTACAGACTTATTATAACTGTTGTTATCCATATATTGTGCTACATTTATGCAAATATGTGCTTCAAAATAAAAAAGGTCCT
The DNA here is from genome assembly GCF_000690725.1 of Stegastes partitus. Classification (NCBI taxonomy): domain Eukaryota; kingdom Metazoa; phylum Chordata; class Actinopteri; family Pomacentridae; genus Stegastes; species Stegastes partitus. The sequence goes on along the minus strand of NW_007577949.1, from coordinate 275,894 downwards.
CTTTTTCTCCAAAATTCAGTGCAAGTCCTTAAAAAATAAATAAAGATAAATAAAAGAACAATGAAAAGGCAACAAAACAGGGCACTAGTTTCCATTTCCATTCTGTAAATATTTTTTCTTAACTAAATTATAAACCGGATGTGAATAAAACTCCAAAGTATATCAATCAGTAATCAGGGTGTCGTTGTAAAAAAAAACTGAATGAATCATGTTTATGTCACCAGAGAATCTCAACGCTGATTGGCCATCGCGCGTCAGATTGCAAAAGTTCCGATTTTTCAGCTTGCTCTTCAAACGCGCGTTACGTGTGCACTGAGTTTACTCGCTTAATTCGCACGTATATGTCATGTCATTCGCGCGTCAAGATTTATGTCTGAATTCAAGTCATTCGCGCGAATGACACAACCAGACGCCGGATCCATGGGATCCCCCAGAGACGCACACAGCTCAGGAAATTCCCCCACCTTCTCCAGCCAGTCTGCTGAGCACTGAGATCTACCTTGGCCAGTAAAGTAGCTACTTATTTCCTGGGTTGAGTAAGTCAATCAGCAATCATGGTGTAGTTGTAAAAAACTGAATGAATCATGTTGTTGATGTCACCAGAGAATCTCAACGCTGATTGTCCGTCGTGGTGCGTCAGATCACAGAAGTTCAGATTTTTCAACTTTCTCTTCAAACGTGCGTGTAGAATCGCGTCATACGCGCGAATAACTCTCTCAATTTGCGTCAATCGCGCCACAGGACATTTACTCGCGTCTAATCGCGTCTTCACATTGACTTTACATGTAAATCATTCGCGCGAATGATTTTACTTGCGTCTGGTGTGAAGCCAATATCGTGATTGTGATTAAAATTTGATTAATTGTGCAGCCCTAGCGCCACCTTGTTGGAGTTCTCCCAGAAGAACGAGAGGGTCGCCTCTCTGCAACTGCGTGTAGCAGAGGGGAAAACTCTGACTGTCGTTTGTGCTTACGCACCAAACGGCGGTTCAGACTATCCGGCCCTCTTGGAGACTCCATAGTTCTCCTGAGGGACTTCAATGCTCATGTGGGCAATGATGGTGAAACCTGGAGGGGTGTGATTGGCCTGCTCAATCTGAACTCAAGCAATGTTTTGTTATTAGACTTCTGTGCACCACGTTCAAACATAAGGTTGCTTATAAGTGTACTTGGTACCAGAGTACCTTAGGCCAAAGGTCCATGATCGACTTCGTAGTCACATCATCAGACATGCAGCTGTATGTTTTGGACACTCGGGTGAAGAGAGGAGCAGAGCTGTCAATTGATCACCACCTGGTGGGAAGGCTGCCGGGCAGGACTGCTCAACCCAGTTACGTAGTGAGGGTGAACTGGGAACGTCTGGCGGAGGCCCCTGGGGTGGCTGTGCGGTTTTCAATTCCCACCTCCGGAAGAGTTTCTCATGCATCCCTGGGGAGGTTGGTGACATGGAGTCAGAGTGGGCATGTTTAAAGCCTCCATTGCAGTGGCCATTAGGAGCTGTGGCCAGAAGGTCACTGGTGCCTGCCATGGTGGCAACCTCAAAACCCGCTGGTGGACCCTAGCGGTGAGAGAAGCCGTCAGGCTGAAGAAGGAGACGTTTTAGATCTGGTTGGCTCGGGCGTCTCCTGAAGCAGCAGACAGGTACCGGCTGGCCAAAAGGGCTGCAGCTGCGGCAGCTGTGGAAGCTAAAACTCGGGTGTAGGAGGAGTTCAGGGAGGCTATGGGGAAGGACTTTCGGTCGGCCTCGAGGATGTTCTGGCAAAGCATTTGACGCCTCAGAAAGAGGAGGCAGGGATTTGTCTAGTCTGTTTACAGCCGGGGAGGAGAACTGCGAACCCAGACTGGGGACCTAGTTGGCTGGTGAAAAACACGTCCTCTACCGAAGGGGCGTGGCCTGAAGACTCGGGGGTTTCTGCGTCCATATCCGTGGTAGTAGTAGGTAGTTGAGAAGCTCCTTGGCAGCAAAGCACCAGGTGTGGATGAGATTCGACCTGAGATGCTGAAGGCTCTGAACATTGTTGGACTGTCATGGCTGTCTTCAGCGTCGCATGTGCATTGGGTATGGTGCCTGGGGAATGGCAGACCCGGGTGGTTGCTCCCATTTTCAAAAAGGGACACCAGAGAGTGTGTGCCAACTACCAGGGTATCACATTTTTCAGCCTCCTGGGGGACAGTTTACTCTAGGGTGCTGGAAAGGAGGAAAGGAGGAAAGGAGGCTCTGACCGATTATCGAACCTCGGATTCAGGAAGATCAATGATCAATGCTAGTGGAACAGTGAACCAGCTCTTGAACCCTGTGGAGCTGCTGTGTGTGGGGGAGGGGGGAGTTCGACCAGCCAGTCCACATGTGTTCTGTGGATCTGGAGAGTTAGCTGTGAGGCAATGATGCTAACCACCACTCCACCTTGTAGCCCAACCAAAAACATGTTGAGGTTAATTGGTGATTCTAAATTGTCCGTAGGTGTGAATGTGAGTGTGCTTGGTTGTCTGTCTCTAAGTTTAGCCCTGAGATAGACTGGTGACCTGTCCAGGGTGTCCCCTGCCTTCGCCATAAGTCAGCTGAGATAGGCTCCAGCCCCCTGCTACCCGAGTGAGGATTAAGCGGTGTATAGATAATGGATAGAACCAGTGGACTGCTGAAGCTTATAGGGAATCCAAATGTTTTCGATTGTTGGGTGTTTCTGCCTTTGTTCAGCACTATGAGATGACTTGTTGTAAATATGTGCTATACAAATAAAATTGAAATGAATTGAACTGAATTGAATTGAATTGAATAGATGGATGGATTGAGGAAAAATCTTTTGCTATCAACCAACATTTTATGATAATGATTGTCTAGATCAGGGGTCGGCAACCTTAAACACTCAAAGAGCCATTTGGACCCGTTTCCCATGGAAAAGAAAACACCGGGAGCCGCAAAACCCTTTTGACATCTAAAATTAAGATAACACTGCATCGTTTTTACCTTTATGCTATGTATATTTTTTTTAAAAAACTATAGTGTGTTGCATTTATGAAATCAATGAACTGCTACAGAGAAAACCAAATTTTATTTCTGCAACAAAAACATTTTGAACTCCAAAAAAAAAAAAAAAAAGATGCTGGGTTGAAGGTTACCTTAAAAAAAATACTAAATATCTATTTAAATCCTCCTTGTATTTATGAAATCAAAAGCCGATCTTAAATTATCCACCTGCAGTAAAATAAAACTGCCGTCTGGTTGTCCTGCTGACTGCAGCTGGGACTGCTGACCAGACTCCAGACTGCCTGTGAGCGCTTTGGGACGGGAGGAGCTCACGGCAGCACCGCTGCTCGTTGGGGACGGTAACTGCAGAACGATGCGTGTTTTCATGTCAGAGTCTCCAAAACACCAGAAAAGTCTCCAGTAACACCAGAAAGAGTCGCTAGCCTTATCGCTAGTCATTTTTGACCAAAAAATAAATAAAAAATTGCCAAGAGGATTTGGAAAGTCGCCAGATTTAGCGAGAACGTCATCAAGGTGGCACCACTGCGTGTGCCGGCGGGTGTCGCACGTCGGCGGTTGTGACGCATATTTTGAGCAACAAAAAAATTAAAAACGTTTTATTTTAATGTTACAAGTTCACAAAAATCTTCAAATTAAGAATTACATTTTAAAAACTAACGAGCTAATACGTTGAAATTAATATACTCTTTTTTTTTTTTTCCCAAAGCCACAAGGAGCCGCAGCAGAGGGATAAAAGAGCTGTATGCGGCTCCAGAGCTGCGGGTTGCCGAACCCTGGTCTAGGTGTATGTCTAAGTTCAACTATGAAGAATTCTGAAAGCAATATAATCAAATTTCCAACTTTTACAAAGAAAAATGACATGCAGATTTTAATGAATCCAAAAATTCAGCAAAAATGAAAAAAATATTGATTTAAATGTGTTACGCTGTGAAAACCTAATAAATTCATTTCAGAAAAATACTCTGTACAGGGGTAGGTGAAACAAAATATGCAAAGTTAAAACAATTATTTTTATTCTGACTGGAAGTCAATGTTTTGGTAGTGACAAATTTTGGGAAAGTAAAGTTATTAAGAGATAAATCTGACAATATATAGCGGCGGGTAAATATTCAGACCAACAGGGTGGAAGTGGGTGGGACGCACAGGCAGTACTTAACTGCTAATGCCAGTTTAGGATAGCAGTCACAGTTCTGTTTCCACCATCGGGTGGTGGCGATGGTGGCGGGGTGGGTAGTGGCGGGTGGCGGGCGAATATTCGGATCTCAAAATTGCTATCCGGACACGACCACAGTCCTACTGTGTCGGTCGATACACTAAATTTGCCCTCCTTCTCGGTCGCCGCCATGCTTCTCACTCCATGTGCATTAGAGCGGATGAAAACAACAGCACTGCGCATGCGCGTTTCACTCAAATTTTAGCGCGATATTTCAATTTTATATCATCCCCTAACATTACACTGGTATTACCGTGCACGGTATGATATGGCCCAGCCCTAGTGCACGATGTGGTAAGAGCTAATACAAAGTTTGCTTGAAACCAATTTATTGACACACAAAACTGCAGTAATGCAATAGCACCCTTTAAGACCTCATTAGATGAAACATAATTTGGATCCAGCTCAACTCAGGTTGCCAGACAGATCTTGGCTACTTTGAACTGTGTGCATCCATGAAGCTTCGATACAAGTTTGTAAAAAATGTTTCAGTGGGGTCCATACGCAGACTTTAAAAAATGTACTTACATATCTAGTTTTTGGAAGTCAAAACAGCTTCACCGCTGGAATCCTAATGTTTCGTTTTATTACATTATTGTCATTTTTATTCAACTTTTTCTCCACCAAAAGAGTTTGTGGAGCAAAAGACCTGGACACCAGAACTGTCAGATGGGTTTCAATCACCACTATCATGGGCTGCTGTAATGCAGATCGTTCCTAATTCAGAGCTTTTCAGCGTCAAAATACATATTTTTACTTAAAGTTAGACATCCAAATGTTCTCTTCACAGCTGTATTATGCAGGAAATACAGGACATCAGTGATAATAAGTAATACAAGATTTTTATCCAGATCTTGATAAGGACCAGGGCAAAGAAAACAAACGAACAAAGAAAAATGAAATTGCATCCTTAATATTTCTGTGTAAATATTGGGCAAACAGTATGTATTAGAAGTATAGTGACAGGGACTGTGGAGAACCAGCAGGGAAAGAAGGAACTCTTTGACTCATTCAGAATCTCAAAACACACCTTCACAGGCATTGACAATGAGCAGAGGTAAGCCTAGACACCTCTGACACCCAGAAGATAATGACACTAGCAGATCAGTTTTTGTTGATGCCTCATTTTGCCAGCTCTTCTTTTTATCACAATTGCAGCATCAAACTCTCACCATACAGCATGCATGATCTGACCCCAGCCAGATATTAAAGTGACAACACAGCTTGCACGAGAGCACAAATCCTTACCTGTTCAAACTCTCTGAGGCTGTGCATCTGTACTGGTGGGCCTTTGTCTGTTTCATCACATGAAAAATCTGCATGGACAGAAAAAAAGGAGGCACATGGATCAAATAAAACATTAGGCTATCGTTATTAATAGCCCTTTCTAATACAGAAACTTCACCTGTAACTTGGGGCTTCCTATGTCACTTTGTAAGGATTTGCTGTTTGGTTCTTGTTTGTACTTCCACTTCCAAATGTTTTTGATATATATATATAGATATAGATATATATAGATATAGATATAGATATAGATATAGATATATAGATGTAAAAGGTTTCAACATTTGTATGCCTTGATTGTAAGTAATTGTGGGGCAGAACCTGCACTGATGTTGTTCATGAGTTACTTTGAGCCAATCCTGTGCCCTGAAATTGTTTCTGAACATCTAAATTGCCTTCCCAGTGGCTGGACTATGTTCAGATCTACCTTTTTTTACATACATTTACAAATTGAGTCCATGTGAGGTGGGTAGGATGAGTGGTGCACAGATAAAGCTCTTCATTTTTACACAAAAAACTTGGCTTTACATCCAGGCTCAGGCCTGTGGTTTATATAACAAAAGCACTTTGATTAAGGTTAGGAAAAGATTTTGGCTTTAAATAAATGCATGATTTTGTATTGAACCAGATCATGCTCTTTCCCTGACCTTAACTGAGAGCTGCCAGGGTCTAAATGTGAGAAATAAGATGAATATTGCTGTAATCTCTGCAAGTACACATTTTATTTTTGGTAAAATTCTGTAAGTAGAACATTACCAGTATGCTTTGTATATACATACTTGCAACTTTGAAAATACATTAAGTAATATTTCCTCATCGGAAAAGGCAGTCAGGTTGCAACTATGTTTTCTTCCAAATGTATTTGCTGTTGCAATTTAGTTGCACTGAAATGTAATTCTTAGGAGACAAGTTCGAAGTCTGTAAATCAATCCCTTAGCTACAGCCACTCATGTTTTTAAAGGGTCACAGCTGAGGTGGAAGGCTGCTGAAGCCTACTGCAGGTAACATTGGGCAAGACGTGGGATACACCTTGGACACTTTGTCTTTTCAATCACAGGGCTAACAGAGTGAGACAACCATGCACCCTCACATTCATCCCTATCAAAAGTAAGAATTATTAACTTTGCCAACATGCGTGTTTGGCAGGTTTAAACCAAGAACCGTCTTGCTGTGAGATCTGCTGTACTAACCAATGCACCACCATCCCCAAAACAGATTGATTACACTGCTGTGAATAGCAGCTTGCTGACTCAAACTGTTTCCCTTATCTGGAAACATTTTTTCTCCTGTGTGCATTGTCCAATGTCCCTACACAGTCACCGTGGAAATTATGCATTCAGAAAGTGATACAGTAAAATGCTTTTCATTGTTCTCCTATAAAGGTCCCATATTGTGAAAATCTCATGTAACTGCATTTTGTGGTTGTTATAAACTTGGAGGTGCAGTAAAAGCTGTTAAGATATGAAGATGTTCACCTCTGCCATTCTTCAAGCCTCCCTACAACTCTATGGCCTCCCAGGATGTCAAGCCAATTGGAGCCTTAAACTCAGGTGCTGCCTAAGACCCAACTAACCACCAGTCATCCAGCTCAAACGTTGCATAATCCTGCCCCCTCACTGCCTGCTGCTTCTAGCTGGGACATTCTGAATGAGCAGCTGCCTCACAGTTCACAACATTTGACTTTCTAGAGCTGCTTCTAACAACTCTAAAATAACTCACCCATGATCAGGGAAGATGTGATCTATTTGTCTAATATTGCACATTCTGAATCAAAGGCACAATGTGAAAGAACATTGAAAAAAACAGAATTTTACTTTAATGGTATCTGAGATATTGTCATCCAAACAGCCTCAAATTTCAATGTGTCAGTGAAATGTGCTTCAAGTGGGTCAACAGGTATTCTTTAATTTTTGATATGTGAGGGTAGAATGTCTCAAATTTCTTTATAAATAATCAGTTATGGGCAAATCAGAGACGGTGAGGCAAGGAATTGTTCAAAAAATGTGATGATTTGAGATGGTATGACCCAATAGGAAAACCCATAAGGCTCATCTTATTTCACTAACTTCACTTTTTTTTATTTTTCATACATATACGAAAACAATGGACAGGTGACCGGCTGTGCCACGGATCACATTTAACTGACGTCATCTTCAACTGATGCTTTGAGGTGATAATGTCTATTTTGTTCAAGTTTTAGTGTCAGCATATTGTGACATTACCATTATCATCAAAATTTCTCTAGGTCTACATTATTACTGTTATATCTTTATTCCTTATCTTCTATATCTTCTATATATATATGTCCTCATATTTATATTCTATGTTTACACTATTCTCTTTTTATATGTTATTTTTATACTTGTGTGTACATTGTTCTTCTAGTATGTGTGTATGTCTGTGTGTACTGCTGCTGACAACACTGTGAATTTCTCCAATGTGAGATAAATAAAGGCTTATCTTATCTTATCTTATCTTATCTTATCTTATCTTATCTTATCTTATCTTATCTTATGTCACAGATTCAATCCCCCACAAATTCAGACACAATTTCCACAAAAATAACCTCTTTCTGTCTTAAAATGGAATAGATGTCTTGAATTGCAGATATAGACGTTTCCATGATTTTGACTTTGGCTTATTATTTGAGCTCAACAATTTGCTCTAAATGTCTGAAAGAATAGGTGTATTTTTAGAAAGGCAGAAACAGAGAACAGGTTTGTCTTGCAAACAGTGTTTAACCCTATTCAGGACTTTTGGGGTCTTTTGGACCCCAGGCCATTTGGTTTAGGTGACAGGTATTTTTTTGTTTAGAAGATTAATTTTTTTATATAAAAAGAGGGACATTTGTCATGCATTTGGAATCAAAAATATGTCAACTTATCAGAAAATGTATTCAACATAGTATAAAAGTCTATAATGAATACCAACAAATATTTTGCACATATTCTTTCTTGTGGTCCAATGGACCCCGACAGAACTTCTACGTATGGCAACATTAAAGTCCTGAATCGGGTTAATGTCAACAAATGCATTACATTTGTAAAATGCAGGTTAAACATACTCATGACACTTCAGGGCTTACTGAGCAACATGTTTTTAAGATGGTGTGATCAACCCTTGTCTCATTATGAACTCGTGAAACCTGGATATATGTATGGGCTGTGTGTTCATATACACACACAATCACTCATGGAACTAACGCAGTAGACTGTAGCCCAGCTGAAACACTTCCAGAAATCTTAAGACATCTCAAAGCCAAACGTATCCCCTATAAAATGCCAGGAGTGTTCCCAGAAAACTTCCCTACAGGAGAGATTTGTACAATGGTTTGAGTTTTATTCCTTTGAAAGCAGGGCCAGTTATACTGCAGGAGAGAAGGGGTGGGGGCGGATCAGATCCCAAGGGATATAATCAAGACGGCTTTGGCAGAGTCTTTATTTTTGACAGATCTTTAAAATTCCAGCACATTAAACATTATTACAAAGCTGTTCTATAACATAAAGGTCAAAGGTACTCTCGATCAACTTTTTAGATGTTAACTGAAGCAGCGGCTGCAGCGGGCCAGGTTACAAAATACTACACAAAACTGATATGAATGACGCACTGGTACAAGCACGCAAACACACGTTTAGTTTCACTGTATTTGTAAGGACTCTCACCCCAAGAATTAATGCATTTTCTATGTCCAAATTGTAATTGCAATCCTTACTATTTATTAAGCTCGGAGCTGGATTTTGCTAACCTCACCTTTATCAGCGTGATGCCAGAAACTGTTTACATTTCCTTTGTATAGATTTATGACTGCACAAACAAACCAAATGTTACATACAAAACATCAGAATGAATCACTTCTTCCAAATTCCCACAGTAAATTTGATAAAGTGGTTAAGAAATAAGAAATAGTAATCAGTAAACATACTCTGTCTCCTGAAAATCATCTTAAGCCATCAATCAAAGTGACATATTTATCTTCCATTTAAGAAAAGATGTAATGTTCTTTCTGGCCCAATATTTAAGGTGCTCCTTCCACAGTTCTATTATTCAACTTTAATCAAAGACAACTTTTATCAATAGCTCAAAGCACATTAGTTTGTCTATGAATAAAATGATCATCTAAAAAACATTTTAGTGAGCAATCTTGACCTCTGTTCAGCCAATCTTAGTATCAGGATTGGAGGCAGGTTGAAGCAAAGTTTCTACTAACTACATGTTCATGTAGACCAACAGCTGCATCATAGGGAATGATTAGAACCATGGGAGCAGAAAAAATAAATGCTACCAAAAAAAGTCTGATCAGTATCATTTTTACTTGCCTCTGAGTGCAGCCAAAGCTTTTTTTTAAATCTCTCTAACTTTGTAAATTCACTCTCACTGAAGGAGAGGAAGAGGAACACACACCAATAAAAGGGGGTGGTGGCTGTTACTAACAGTAAACATAGAGGCATTCATAGAGCAACACTGTGGCCTCTACAAAAAGCTAATTAGTCAACACAGGGGCTTGTATGAGAAGGTGGGAAAACTGTAATGAGGATTATAGAGACACAGGAACAGTTTTACACATGTTCATGATATTTGAAGAGGCACTTACCCATCACAGGTCCGATGCTCTTCAGCTTGGCCCCTTTATCTGCACTGCAGTGCCTGAAAAAGGGACAACCATCAGTCAATTCCCTCAGAGGATAGACTGTTTTGGGTGTCTTCCCCAGTAACCACAAACCAATTCTTATCAATGCATTAAACCCAACTCTCTACCGATGTCCTGTCTCCATGATATATCACTGAAAATGTGGCGAATGCTCCACAGCACTGAGGGTCAAAAAAGTGCCTTCCCACTGATATGTCAGAGACAGCAGGCACACTCACACACCGGTGGTGGTAACTGAGTCAGCGCATGCTTCAAGTCACCCAGTCATCACTCACCACAGTGAGACAATAAACAAAGACAGACAGTGAAGAATCCATGAAATCCTTCCACCAACTGATCAAGAAACTCTAAGGAGCTTCCTGCCTTCTTATGATGTATAGAGATATATAGATTTAACAAAGATCGTTAGTTCACCTATTACAGAGACTTCATTTGTTGATGAAGTGAGGACTTTTCCTTTTTCTTACCTCAAACAATAGAGAAAAAGAGTTTTAGCTTCTGAGGTTCACTTGTAAAAAATTGCCATAAAGTTGGTAAATAAGGAAGGTTTTTATGAGAGTGATGGATTGTCCTCCTCACCAGCACATCCTCTTAAGCTTGCCTTTGTTAAGCACTATGAGATGACTTGTTGTTGTAAATATGTGCTATACAAATAAAATTGAATTGAATTGAATAATTAGTTAGAGATCGAGTTAGAGTGGATCATGTCAGGCTGTTAGACCTCACTTATTAATGAAAGTGAAAATAAGGCAGACAAGAGCGCCTCACAACAGGGTGAGAATGGAATGAAAAGCAATCGAAAGCTTTAAGACAAAACAGTGTGGTCACTTTTTATGACATCTCTGCCATTTAGGGGGTGTGTCAGTCAGGACTACAATGACCTCCTGACCTACTGACCTAAAAAGTGAGACTTGATGACAGTTAGGGGAGCACAGAGATTCAGATAGGGGGGTAAATGTGTCCTCCATGACAACACTCACTAGACAACAGTAGACAACAGTAAAGCTCTGTTCAGCAGCTGTGTGGCAGCAGACCACCAGAGCACCAACCAACAGGCTCATGTTGTTTTGCGTGAGAACAACATTTGTTCTCACATGTGTTGTTGTTTGTCATCAAACCTTAAACCACAAAACAGCTCTGTGTTAACTAATGGTTCAGCAAACTGATGCAACTAGCACTTGCAACACACCACTAACCTGGCCCTGCTACAGAAGGAGGCTGACATGCTCACTCCATATAATGGTAGATTTATACTCTCTGTAAAACTGCACTGATGCTGTGTACAAGGTATCAGTGAATTTTTTTTTTTTTTTTTGCTTGTATTAAATATCTTGATAGCATTAAAGTATCCTAAAAGTATTGTCATATTAGAAAAATTTTGTGACTTACAATTAGGGTCCGACCGATATGGATTTTTTTGAGGCCGATGCCGATTCCGATATTTGGCAGAAAAAAATTCAGATAACCGATTAATTGGCCAATTAATTTTAAAAATATATAATGAATAAAATAGCTTCTTTTCTTAACGCTTACAAAAACAAAGATATGAATTACAGGCAGAACATTTTACTGTTTGACAACACCTTGTCCTTTAGTATTTGTTTAACTTTACAACAGAGAGGAATTTTCAAGTACATAAACATGCAGCAAAGCATTAAACATAATATACATAAGTTAAAAAATACATAAATAAATAAATGTTTTCCCAACAAATACATAGACAATATTACAGAAGAGGATTAAGGCCACTGAAGAAAAAAATAATAAAATTCTGAGAAAAAAGTCAGAATTCTGAGATTAAAGTCAGAATTCTGACTTTTTTCCAGAACATTTAAATATATATATATATATATTCCAGGAGATTTTTTTTTTTCAATCTCTGAAAAAAAGTCAGAAATCTGAGATTAAAGTCAGAATGACTGACTTTAATTCTGACTTTTTTCTCAGAATTTTATTCTTTTTTTCTTCAGTGGCCCTAATCCTCTTCTGTACAATATGTCTGTAATATGGGGTATTTTATTTTAAATTTGCATTGTGCATTTTTCTTTCTATGGAGCATGCATGAATATAGCTACTGGTTGTACTGATGACTTTATCTTTAGATTTAGGCCACAGGTGTATGCTGTACATAAGCAACATAATGAGTTAAGTTATTGGCAAAACATTATTTATGCAGCCCTCTGATGCCCTTTAACGTTAAATCACACTTTCTCTACTCCATTATTTTCTTTGCCATGAAGTCATCACTCATATGAACCAAAATAAAAACCAGAGACATCTTTCTCAGATGTCCAAACATGTCATCTTTGATAGAGTTGCATTTTAAATATATAATGGTCACAAATAGTTTGACACTAATGTTACTCCATAACAACACACACAGTGAGTTGCTGTTACAGCCTGTGTCACCTGATAGTGTTTTCTGACAAAGCAAAACTAAGAGTGACATGACATCATGAAGGTTGCTGAAGGCAGACAGTAATGTTCATCATTTTAACTTTTCGGGCACGTTCGTGCGTGTTCTCCTCGTGCAGTGTGGGTTCTCTCCAGGTTCTCCGGCTTCCTCCCACACAGTCCAAAAACATGTTGAGGTTAATTGATGATTAAGCAGTGTATAGATAATGGATGGATGGATCGTATATTTTTTATTTACAGCCACAAATAGGAATAATTAACTCGGTTTCAGCATCACATTGTTTCAAATGAGGGCTACAATTGGATGACACACAATATATATGACACTGGTAGTATGAAATAAGATGACCCTGAAAGCTCCTTTAAGGGGATAAAAAGGAGGTGTGGGAACTATTGGATCCACTGTTGTGTTGTACAGACATGAACGGACCAAAAATAGCACGAATGAACACAGATAGTTGAGGTGTTTGCTTGGAAATGATTGAAACTAGCTCAACCAATAGCTGCCTAAGATCCAGGAACCATTTGTGGGAGTCGAGACCTCATTATGTAACACTGGCGCAAAGGTTCTCTTTTCTACTGAAAAGTAAAAACAACTTTTTATTCTATCTGTATTCAGTGCAGAGGAGAGACTTTACTATTCACATTGAATTCATGAATGCACACATGCATACACAAACACTGTATAACACAGCCACAAGTTACAAACCTCGTACTCTCACCAAATGAAAAGCTCAAAAGCCTTACCTTCCCCTATAAAGAAATCCACTCATTTCTCAGCTGAACAATTTTCAAAAAACAAAAAACGCAAATGCTCTTCAGATTCCCGCAGCTCTGACAGACCCTCTTTGTGTACTTCCTAAGCCATCACGTAAGGACGAGTCCTTAGTCTGACAGTTTCCACAGACCACATCTGTTTATCTCCCAACTGTCAGTAGAGTTCCAGTAAACAGACAAAGGAAAAATACCAGTGGCAAAAAGCAGAGATGTGAATAGGTAGGAGCCTTCCAGCCGGCTGTATCTGACTCTTCAGCCCCAGAGCCGAGTGACCACAGTCAAGCTGTTTGGCCACGAGGCTCCCAGAGGAACAAACCAAGCACCCAGACAGTCATTTGACGTGGCAGAGAGCAGGAAGGAGAAGAGGTAAACACCACTGGGGAGCAAAGGTACACAGAGGCTGCCTGGTTCAGCATGAAAGACTGATCTGTTTCAACTTGTTCCCAAACAGGCGCTTCACTAGGTGTGTACCCGTGTGTGTGTGTGTGTGTGTGTGTGTGCGTCAGCATGCATACAAACCACACTAATGTCTCCCTGCCACTGCTTGTAAAACAGTCACTAAACTGTCAGTTGACTATTTGCCTCTGGTACTTTTTTAAGGCAGGGTGGAGCACAAGGAGGGTACTCGAGTATCGTGTGCGTGTGCGTGTGTGTGTGTGTGTGTGTGTGTGTGTGTGTGTGTGTATGCATCACCTCTTCCCCCTGCAGGTGTGTATGACATGTTGGAGCAGGTAAAACGAGGTATGATTCCAGACGCTCCAACGCAAACCACACACTCAGTTGCTTTACCTTTTGCCTGCAGGTCATTCACAGATACACGCAGATGACAAATTTTATATAAAAAAGAAATAAGTGAGGCTATTAGCAGTTTCTTGGAAAATCAGCTCAAATGAATCACAGCTCAGTTGTACTGACTAGTTCCAAAGCAGCACACTGAGGCTGGTGGAGCAAGGCCGAGATCAAAGACAGGCAACAGCAGGCTCAGAGTCAGCAGAGGTCTGATACATGTTTGTGCAAATTCATCTTCAGTGCTTTTCCAAACAGGAGGTTGTGGTCTGCTGAAATGTGGGTCTGCATGTGAAAATAAAAAAAGACTTTTGATCGTTTTTTATGAAAAGACCTTAATGACAGTAGTCAGTGTCCATTCCATAAATGATCAAATAGTGTATTAGTTTCCCTGATATGCTAACCTTTATTTTCAATTCAATTTTCAATTCAATTTTATTTGTATAGAGCAGTTTACAATATATGTCATCACATAGCGCTTAACATTGTAAGGTATAGACCTTACCAATTTAAACAGACCAGTATTTGATCATACTGTAGAAAAAGGTCTGATTTCTGACCCTCTATCATTTGCCATTTTTATTTACTGCTGCTTTTTGTTGTCATTTCTTTTAATTCTGAAAGGTTTTTATTCTGAAACATCTAAAGTATAATTAAACACAAACAGTGTGCCAGAATGTACTTGTGACTTGTATTTACTGTTTACCATATCAAGTCACAATATCAATTTATGTGGATTTATTATTTACTTCGCTACACCACAGCCGTCAAAAAAATTAGTTTACAAAACCAATATATATATGGCTTAATCCCAAGAATAAATGTCTAAATTACCTTTAATATAAAGACATCAACAAAAAACAAAACAAAAAAAAACAATAAACCACATCATAAAATCCCATTATATTTCATGGGCTGAATTTTGGAAGGTCAGGGGACATGACTATATATATATGCATATATATGGCAGACAGCCATATCAGACTGCAACATTTCTCTCTCATTTTTCTGGCGTTTACCAAATAGGAATAATTATGGTAATCCTAAATGACCTAAAACAGGAAAAGTTTGGTCTGATTTAATGTCAGATAGTGAGAAAAAAAAAGGTTATATGTCTTTTTATACAGTTCATGCAAACTTCTGATTTCAATTGGAAAACAGTGTTTAACTAATTAAACAGGTGGTCTAATAAATTTGTTAGGCACTGTGAATGGTCAGTAGTCTCGTAAAGTTTACATGACTTAAACATGTGCACAAAGACTGGAGAAGTGTCACAATGGCAAGTGAACTGAACCTCCATACACATGCTGACCACGACCATGAACCAAGAATCAATGAAAATGCACCCATACCCAGGAGAGTGGCATGGGGATGGTTGGACAGTTTCATCATGGAGTGCAGCTCTTAAACAGCTGACAGCAACCACCAATAGTCTTTTTTTTATTTTCATTTGAAGAAGACAATAAAGCGGGGAAAAAAATTTTGCACGTGATCATATCTGACTAAATTTCAACATTAATGAGCTCCAAGGACTTGTTTGAGACAAAAAGGATAAGTGAAAAGAAACCCACTGAGAAAGAGACTCCAGCATTCTATGAAAGTATAGAGGCAATGTCTGGTAATAACTGGCCATGGGCAAAAACTGTGGTGTGGCTCTATAAATAGACCTCAGTGTTTCTGAATACAAACATATGCAGCATGAGCAGGCTTTCACAACAGACACTCCAAATACAGGGCTTTGTGAAACTTGCCCTTTACAGATACCTTTTCTGTTGGCTTTTGCTAAAATTCAAGGAATCTCTCTTTCCCCTCCCTTTTGCTCTCTCAACCAGAGCAGAGACACTCACATACCTGCCTCACATTCCACACATGCAGCTGGTTCACTCAACAGTGTTGTGGAGCTGTGGGACCATAGGCTCACAGTCTACAGTGTTTAAAGGAGACAGAAATTAGGGACTGGCCTAAGAAGTTTGCCTTTGCCGAGCCAAACATGTTGCAATTATCCAAAACAACTCTTCACTCAGTGTGATTTACTGTTCAGGGCCCTTTGGAGTCTTAGATGTGACTGCATTTTTATATTTCTGTATGTTGTGTAAGACAGGAGTGCCCAGTCTGGAAGACAGGATCCCAAGGTAATCGCAAAGACAATAATCATTCAGGGAAAGAAAAAGAACACATTTCTACTACAGAAATTCTATTAGTCTATTTTTGCTAAATTTTCTCTAAAGTTTTGTTTTTGTTCTTAATAAAAACCTTTTAAAAGACCAATGAAATCCAATATGCCACTATGAAATCAAAATTCCACAGTGGCATGGTCTCTTAACTTCTCATGAATGACTTATCTGAGCCAATTTAAATAGGGCCCATTTGATACACTCATCAGACTCAGACTCAAAAACTACAATGGGAAAGTTTAAGGAACTCAGCAAAGACCTTAAAGAGCAAATCACTGACTTGAACAAGTCAAGAAAGTCACTTGGAGTCATTTCAAAGCAGCTACCGATCTCAGAATCATCTGTGCACACAACTGTAAGTATGAAGTTCATGGTACAGTTGTGTCACTGTCAGAATCAGGAAGACAACACAAACTATCACCTGCTGTTGAGAGACAATTGATCAGGATAGTCAAGAGTCAACCAAGAATCACCAAAAAGAAGGTCTGCAATGAATAAGAAAGTGCTGGAACACAGGTGTCAGTGTTCACAGTCAAGTGTGTTTTACATTATCATGGTCTGAGATGGTGTCATACAATAAGGAAGCCTTTTCTCTAGAAGCTGCACCTTAAGGCTTAACTAAAGTTTGCTGCTGATGACATGGACAAAGAAAAGGCGTTCTGTAGAAAAGTTCTTTGGTCAGATGAAACAAAAATAGAGCTGTTTGGCCACAAAGACCAGAAACATGTTGGGAGGAGAGAAGTTGAGGCTTTTAACCCCAAGAACACCAAACCTATTGTCAACTCGGTGGTGGCACTATCATGCTCTGGGGTTGCTTTGGTGCCAGGGGAACTGGGGCTTTACACAAATATAAGGGAATAATTAAGGAGGATGATTACCTCCACATTCATTAGGAAAACCTAAAATCATCAGCCAGAAGACTGGATCTTGGATGTAGTTGCATATTCCAACAAGACAATGACCACCAATCACATATCAAAGTGATAAAGGAGCGGCTAAATCAGGCAGGAATTAAGGTTTCAACCCATCAATAACATGTGAACTGAGAAGAGGAAACAAATCTGTCAGACAGCCAGCAATTTACTTGACCTGCACCAATTCTGTCAAGACAAATTGTCACGGATACAACCAAAAGACAGCTACCAAAATCACCTCGTTGAAGTGACAATAATCAAGGGATATTTAACCAAATATTAACATTACTGTATGTATTGTTTTGGCCAGAGCAGATTTTTAAATATTTCCAGAGAACCTATATTAAATCTATGAACCAAAATATGAGATACATTTTTTGTGACAAACACTTATGTGTTAATTGTTCCGGTCAATTAGTTCATCATAGAAAATTAGGAGTTATAGGACTAACTGATAACTCAAGACTGCAATGGTATAAATTCATCACTGTCTTGCCTTCAGCGAGACAGTACAACATGCGTCATACACTGTATACATGTTCTGTAAAAAAATTTGATGCAGTCTATGTTGTGTAAGCATTGTGAGTCCTCCTTGCAGAAGTGTGTGGAAGATCCAGGTACCCCATGGTATCTGGTATCCACTTCTTTGATATACAATCATGGCACAAGCCCATTAAGAGAAGAGCAACCCAAAGTTACCCATGCCTCTTGTTATGATGGTAGGAATGATGACATGTTATAACAGAACCCTAGAAACCCTAATTTTGCAAAGAACAACAACTTATTATTTTACTTTCAAACTAAAATGTTTGAGCCTGCCTGAATGGAACTGTATGTTGTAATGTATTTCATACCATTTCTTTTTTCAAAGCACAGTGTTTCAAATGTATAATTGTGCTTTTCCCCTATGCCCTGGCCTGTATTCTCTCTCTTTTTGTTTCTCTCTCTCTCTTTTTAAAAAAAACAAACAAACAAACAAACAAACAGAAAAAAAAGACTGGAAACTTGAATGAAAGAGCGAATCTATTGAAAACACCAACATGGCCCTTTAAATGGAAACCTTCAGGGCAGGCAGAAGTCCATATTGGGCCTGCTGGAAGTCATACAGCCGAGAAATCAATACATCATTATTGACCAGGCAGCAGTCAGTCACTTCCTGTTGACCCAGCAAACTGAACACACTGGACCCTGATAACGCAGCAGTGTGTCTGCTGGAGTACAACACAATGTGCAAATGTTCAGTTGCCCACTTGTAGATAAGATTTCGCTTAAACTTAAAATAAGCGATACTCAGAGTCCGCACTGAATTATTGATGTAATTCACCTCAGACGTTCCTACGTCGCAGCAGAGACGACATGTGGCGATGCCCGGTCACGGCGCCGCAGCAGTCCTCTCTCCATCTGCTTCAGTTCACCGCCACTCGATCTTCTGCGCACATCCTTTAAAAAGCATTCCGTTCTGCCACCCCGCTTAAACGGGTTCGGATGCTTCCGCTAGTCACTAGTGATGACATGGAGCTGGAGTCAGCGCGGTCCTGCTGCTGCTGCTGCTGCTGCTGTGGCTCACTGCCGATGCTCGCGGTGCAGCTCATTGGTGGGAGCAGAGCGGACGCGTTCCCGCCCCCCCGGTAAAGGCCAGACTGGATTTTCACGCGTCAGATGCTCTTCGTCCTCCCAGCGGTGCTGTGTACCCAAACATCAAAGCCTGAGCCCCGTCATGTACTTCTGGCATGTGGGAGCTCATCAGCCCTGGAGGAAAGTGCTGGATGGCTGTCAGCACAGGAGTCAGTGCTCTGCTCTGAGGGATGACACACACACACACACACACACACACATCGAGATGTTCCTCCTCAGAATTGTTTGTGGAAATTTGGTGGCTTAAATGTTTTAAGTGAAGATGACTTCACATCTTACAATGAAATAGATAATTGCTAATTATACATGATGGGTATACTTGAATGTGATAGTAACAGGGGAACAAACAGGTTGCAAAGGCTGATATCTACGAATGTTATGTCACTGTAAAGGAATAACTGAATGTAACTGAATGGATATTGTAATGAAGTTGAGTTTCATTACCTGCAAGAGTGACATTCTGGGATAAAGAAGACACCAGACAATGAGGTTGATGAGTTTAATAGCATGTGTTTAGTAGCATGTGGTGCCATGTGCTGTGTAGTGACTTCTCCTCACGGTGCTGAGTAACAATGGTAGTGAGGCCTAAAGAGAAAGAAAGCTGTTTTCAGAAACAGGATTTGACAGGAAACGGGTATGTGGCATTGTTTTAAGTGTGAATGTAAAGTGTGTGACGACTCACCCCTTTTGTCTCCTCAGGTTTTCCAGCCAAAAGAGTCCCCATGGTCTGGAACACCTTTTTAAAGGTTCCGGGACAAACCAAGTCCAGATGAGGAGAGGGGAGATAATAATTTCCGTTGGCGATAAAATAATTGTAATCATTTGATGGAGATGTTGCCAGCTGTTTTTATGAAATAAAGATGTAGTTTTAATATTTGTTATTAGAGTTAGAGTAATAAAGTATTGTAATTCTGTGTATTTCTTGTGTATGATTTATTTAGGTTAACCTGTATGTTGGTAGGTTTGAGGGGCTGATTAGGGGGCGGCCTATAAAAAAGCTGCCAGTTGAGCGAGGGCAGGAGAGAGGAAAAGAGTGTCACCACTTAGGCCATCAACTCATCGCATTGCTTTGTGTTTTTGTTTTTTTGTCTTATTTTTGTAATATGAGTGTTGGTGAATATACACCTGGTTGGTTTGCACCTTATCTGGCCTCAAGTCTCCTGCTTTATCCAGCCGCAAAACGGTCATCCTAACAGATATGATCTACTTTTTTAAATCTCTAAAATTCTGGGTATAATTTTAAGCAAAGCTTAGTTTTCTTTTAATATGTGAAAATATTTAGCAGCTAAACTGTTGAAACCATAAAATCTGGTTAAGTTCATGAATGAAAAGGTAAACTTTTCAAAGATATTTAATAGTATAGCTATAAACTCTATGCTCTGTATCTGCCATAGTGGTGGTCGTTTAAATATGAAGAGTTGATGAGTTTGTAGTAGTTAAACATAAAACACATCTCAGTGTAATGTAGGCCAAAATGCAGGACAACACCTCTAACAACAACCTCAAAATAAACATCTAACTCCTCTGCGGCAGTGACAACAAAAAGCTAACTGAAGTTTCAGAAAGCTTGTCTGTGTAACAGAGTGGTAGCACTGCCTGACTTGTCCCCAGTTGCATGATCACATGTAACATTATTACAACATGCTTTCTCTGTATGTTGCACTTTGTATGTTAATTTGTAATGCGTTTGTCGCATGTACATCCATGTCATTTTGTTTTCCTGATTTCAAATGTTCCTTTTATCACTCCTCACTCTCCCAAACATAGGACATGTCCTTATTCCAAATGGGTTTCTGCCAGCCATTGTCTTTATGTCACCTGGTGGTCACATGTGGAACTACAAAGCTTTGTTACTGTTGCTCGACTTAGATTTTTTTGTCATGCAAAATTGTGTGTGCGTGTTTGTGTCGTTATGTCTTATTGCTCATGAAAATCTGAAATCCAGTATCTTAAATTTTTAGAATATTTCCTAAGGTTAATCAACAAAAAAAAGATGTACACAAAAATGTCCAACTTTTTTAAAGTGTGTTTATTTATATACATGGTTGGGACTTCTTTACCCCAAACAGCATCAATGAGGTGTGGTGTGCAAGTGATGAGCCTGTGGCACTGCTGAGGTGTTATTGAAGCTCAGGTTGCTTTAATAGTGGCCTTCAGATTGTCTGTATTTTGAGGTCAGGTGTTTTTTCATCTTCCTCTTGATGATACACCATATGGGGTTGTATGGGGTTCAGGTCAGGTGAGTTTGCTGGCCACTCAAATACAGTAATGTCATGGTCATCAGCAAACCATTGGGTAGTAGTTCTAGCGTTGTGGACAGGTGCTAATTTCTGCTGAGAAAGGAAATCGGCATCTCCATAAAGCTTGTCAGCAGATGGAGGAATGAAGTGCTTTAAAATCTCTTTGTAGATGACTATGTTGACTTTGGACTTGATAAAGCACAGTAGACCAATGCCAGCAGAAGACATGGAACCCTAAATCATCACAGACTGTGGAAACTTCACTTCACTCAATGTTAGGAATATGACAGCTGTGGCCCCATTCCTGTAGAAAAGCATCGAGACTTTTGAGGCACTGACAACAGCCTCAGTCCACTCCTTGTAAAACTCTCCCAACTTCTTGAATTGACTTTTCAT
Source organism: Stegastes partitus (assembly GCF_000690725.1). NCBI lineage: Eukaryota > Metazoa > Chordata > Actinopteri > Pomacentridae > Stegastes > Stegastes partitus. The sequence continues at coordinate 254,427 of NW_007577949.1, read as the reverse complement.
GACAATCCTCTCAAGGCTGCGGCCATTCTTGTTGCTTTTGCACCTTTTTGTACCATGTTTTTCCCTTCCAGTGAACTTTCTATTAATATTCTTTGATGCAGCACTCTGCTAACAGTCCAATTAGCAATTACCTTCGGTGGCCTCCCTTTCTTGTAGAGGGTGTCGATTGTCCTCTACAAGAAAGGGTCAGTGGTCTTCCTCATGATTGTGGTTGCATGTACTGACCTAGACCGAGACATACGCAGTATTTATACAGTTTTAATAGTAATTTACTCAAACTCAAAATGAAATATCCTGATATTTGAGATATATATATATATATTAGCTATTGGTCATAATTATTGAAATTGAAATAGAAAAAATACTTGAAAGAGAATATATAATATTTTCACTTTCTTAAATAAACGCTGAAAAATATTTATAGAATAAAAAGTATGTTACATTAATTTCCTACAATGAATAGACACAGTTTTCACTTTTGAATACACTCCTAGAAATCCAAGAACTAGAATTTGTCAGTGTCATTTTGCCAGATCTTTGTTATATACTTAAGTGTAAATTTTACATAGAGAGCTATTAGCCTATTCACCTTTTGTCTTTGTGTAATGAGCAAAGTTATACCTGCAATTAAGTGAGTGAGTCATTTTTACACTTCAGCAAGGCTTTTATAACAAGTTGTTGAGAAGTTATGACACCGCTTAATCCTCACTAGGGTCGTGGGAGGCTGGTGTCTACCCCAGCTGACTCAGGGTGAAGACAGGGGACACCCTGGACAGGTAACCACTGTCACAGGGCCTCACTGAGAGACAGACAGACCGCACACTCACATTCACACCTACAGACAATTTAGAATCACTTAACATGTTTTTGACTTGTGGGAGGAAGCCAGAGAACCTGGAGAGAACCCACGCTGCACGGGGAGAACGCAGAAAGATCCCGGGTGTCCTCACCGGGACGCGAACCGGGCACCTTCTTGCTGCGAGGCAACAGTGCTACCAACTGCGCCACCTTGCGGCGTGCAACAAACAAACAAGTGCATAGTTAATTTCTAAGTGGTCTCATCAGTCTTCCCCCACCTGGTGAAGGTAATGGAGGGGGGACTGTGTATTATAGCAACATCTGTTCCCTCTGAGAAAGTCTTCTCAAAAACAGGGCAGATAATAACCGAGAGGAGACACCACATCAGTCCAGTCAAGCTGAGACATTAAATTTTTTGGAACGCAAACCTACACTAAAGACATACTGTTTGATGTTTCACTGAGTTTTGTTCTGTTTCTGTTCTGGTTATGTTCTGTGGGTTTGTTTGCAGTGTTTTGTTCATTTGTTTTCATGTTAAGTTAAGATTAAAATTTGGATTAAAATATTAAACAAAAGTAAGAATGCCTGCTTTTGTGACATAAAAATATACAAAATTAAGCCATTACAAGGCTTCTCATAAAAACATTAAATTCAAAAGGGTTCATCAACACACAAAGCATTCATATTTGCCAAGTTAGGCTAAAATATGAGGCTACAGATGATAATAAATTAAGAGCTGTTTGGGAGCCGAAAGAGCTGGCTCTTTGAAAAGAGTCAAACTTCCCATCACTAGTTTCTGCACTATGATTCATTTTAAATCCTGAATGAAACTCTTCGGATAAACTATTTTTATGCAGATAATCACATAATTTACTTGCAACAACTTTTTCAAGAATTTTAGAAATTAATGGGAGGTAGCCTATAGTTAGCTAAAACGCCTGGATCTAGAGTAGGCTTTTTGAGCAGTGGTTTTGTTATAGCTACTTTAAAAACCAGCGGTATGTAACCATTTAGTAAAGACAAATTAATGATATTTAATAGCGCAGTGTTAATTATGGGAAATATTTTTATGAACAGTCTAATGAGGATGGGGTCTGATGAACATGTTGCTGGTTGAGAGGAATTTGCCTTGACGTGAGGTTTATGGCAGAGAAGCAGTCCAAGTACAAGTCTGGTCCTATGGATGCGTCCAGAGCTGCTGCACCTAAAGACATGTTAATGATTTTTTATCTCATATTTAAAACATTATTAGTGAATGACAAGCATATTAAAACTACAAGGCAAGGAATACACTAAGTTTCTGGTAGGTTGTCAAACACTGTAGACGGACCGTAGCGTCCACAGATACCAGATCTTGTACATAAAAATGAAAAACCTTGGGAAATCTATTTCATCATTTCATATATCAGATAAACACAACACAAATTCACAGACTGTTTGCCTTTTTTTAATTAATATTTTGTTGATTGACAAACATGTTGTATCGCTTGGAATTTTGTATATCTATGAATGGGGCTGCTTGACAGCAAATTCCTGGGCGGCTTTTTGTTGCCAGGCCACCCCGGCTCCATTTGCACTAATGCAATGGGTTTATTATGGTATGGAGAGGCAGAGAGAGTGACAAAGGAAAAGGATGATGAAGTCATCAATGCCACACAGACTGGCACCAAAACGAAAAGGCTGAAGTCACTGTTGAGATTACATCCACAGTTCTCACTATGTCTTCATGAATGCTAATTTCATCCTGAAGTGGTGTTTCTCTCAGCTCTCTGAGTGTTTTAGGTTGGTAGAGCCAGCGGCGGTTGAAGTGTGTGAAATTATGCTTGGGAAAGAGACGGCTAATAAACTGAAAGCTATACCTCTCTCAAATGACACTGTTCGCAGAAGAATTGAAGACCTTACGGCTGACACTGAGTCACAGTTTATGGATAGACTGCGTTCTTGTGAGCAATTTGCTCTTCAGTTGGACGAATCAACAGACATTGCCAGTGTGGCTCAGTTAATAGTTTTGGTTCGCTATCCGTGGGAAGGGGGCATTTTGGAGGACTTACTGTTTTGCAAGGAAGTGCCTGGCAGGACAACGGGTGAGGAAATATTCAGACTTCTGGATGCTTTCATGACTGTAGCGGGACTGAATTGGCCAAAAATGTGTGGCTGTTTGCATGGATGGTGTGGCGGCGATTACGGACCGACAGAGTGGGGTTATTGCACAGATAAAGGTAGTCAACCGAAGGTTATGGCCACGCGCTGTATGTTGCATCGACAGGCGCTTGCATCCAAAGGTATGGAACCAGACCTTCACTCTGTTTTGAACACAGTTGTGACTGCAGTTAATTTTGTGAAGTCACGGGCACTGCAGTCATGTTTGTTTGGACAACTTTGTCGGGAGATGGATGCTGGCCATGACGCACTGCTGTATCACTCTGAAGTGGGATTGCTGTCTCGCAGTAAAGTTTTGCAGCGGGTGTTTGAGCTGCGCAGCGAGATGACGGAGTTTATGAGAGAGAACAAACCTGACATTGCAGAGTTTTTTTCCGACCTGGAGTTTATTGCCGAATTGGCATATCTTGCCAACATATTCAACTTGCTCAACTGCCTGAACCTCTCTATTCAAGGAGGCTATGCATCTATTCTGGAAGTCAGCAACAAAATCACCGGCTTTATGAAGAAAACAGAGCTATGGAGAAGAAGGCTACAAGATGGAGAAACAGACATGTTCCCCCAGCTGGCTGCATTTCTCCGCACAAACAGCCTTTCTGTGGCTATCGTGAGTGAGGTAGCCAGCTCTCACCTCGCAGCACTGAGAGAGCACTTCAGCTCATTCTTCTCTGATGTGAACACTGATGTTTGGGACTGGGTGTGCGATCCCTTTGCCGCAGCTGCAACAAGTGGCCTTTCTGGCAGGGCAGAAGAGGAGCTAGTGGACTTATCTTGTGATAGGACACTGAAAGCCCGATTCCAGCAGGTACCTTGTGCAGATTTTTGGCCCTCCCTCTCACGCGAGTATCCGGAACTCACTGCTGAGGCCATGCGAATTTTGCTCCCCTTTCCTACAACTTGTCTCTGTGAATTATCATTCTCCACTTTGACTGCAATAAAGACTAAGTACAGGGCTCGCTTGCATGTGGAAAACGACCTCAGAGTCTGTCTGTCATCCATCACTCCAAGAATTGAGAAACTGTGTAGTGAAAGACAGGCTCACCTATCTCATTAATTGTAAGGTGAGCTTATCATGTCAGTTATTGTTAATAGTCTGAGATAAGAATGTGATGTCGTATTACAAAAATTCCAGTCAAAATGTTCTGAAGTAATAGGCTTAATTACTATGAGATAGCCTGTAACACTGTTATGGGAACTTCTGCTATGATTTTTTCAGAGCTTTCTGCAAATTATTTGATTGAGAAGCAATCACAAGTTTATGTTGAAGTTTAAGTTGAAGTACTTAATAAAAGTCAGAATTAGACTGGTAATTTTAAATGTATGGATTTATTAAAAAGGACATGTCACTCCTGCTATTGTTAGTTTTCTGAAAACTTTTCAGATCAATTCCTTGAAAAGTGTGAATGCTGTCATGTTGAGTCCACAAGGAATAAAATGACCCTCTGTTTTAAAGTATACAAGTGATATTTATATCATTCAAAATGTTTTTCTTTTTATCACTGTGGAATAGGTCTGAAGTTCTTAGGTTAAGTTATACAATACAAATAGTTCCAAGGGCATCCAAGAGTGCAAATGGTAGTAAACATGTTACATGTTACTTAATAAATGTTACAATTATGAAGGGGTCCTTGGAAAATTTTCTCTCCTGTAAGGGGTCCCTGACCCCAAAATGTTTGAGAACCCCTGTTCTAGAAGAGGCAACAGTGTAGTTACATCTAAGTCATTTTAAGGTTGAAAGGGAATATTTTCCTGTAAAAAGACAACTTCTAAAAATACGTAAAATTTTGAGCAGTCTCATGACTGTTGCATTGTATTATTCATGGAGATCCTTTTGACAGTGAAGCAGTACCTCCTTTGTTGCTTGATTTTCTTCTTTATTGTGTCTCTTTAGCTTGTTCCCTAGCATCTACTCTCATTTCTGTAAAGAAAGTTGTTTATTACTTTTCTTTTCTCTTTTAGCTTTCTTTTCTCTTCTTTAGTTCTCTTTTAACTCTGTAAAATTCAAACTTTAGTCTAGATTTCACTTGGATTAAGGACCTACTTGACACCTTCCTGGACACCCCGATCACCAACCAGCTCCTGAATCAGTGAGTCACCAATCTGCTGCCAAGTCAACTAGTCCTCTTTCTGATCACTTTCTTGAGTCTGTTAGTCGCAATAATGCCAGCCTCAAGCCAGATACCCTGTCCCTGAATTAAGCTTACCAGCTGAGCTTCTTGCCAGACTTGGCAGGAATGAAAAGGGATTGCTGCACTGAGGGTAAAGGCAGTTCTGCCTCCTGGGCAGCAAAGAGTGGTGTTTGGAAACCATTAGATGCCATGAAGGGAGACATAGCTGTGGCAGAGCTGACCATGAAGCTGTGAGGGTCTCCAAGACAGATGGGTGGACCAAGAGATTGGGTGACGTGAGATGACACAACAAGAGCCAATTCCAGATTGTGATTTGCTTGCTCCGTCTGGTTGTTGGTCTGCGAGTGGGATCCAGCAAGAGGCTGACTAAAACTGCCAATGCCTGAAAGAAGGCTTTGCGAACTTGGGAAGCAAACTGGGGACCACAGTCAGAAAGGATTATGGTATTACCTTCAGAGGGAGGTAGACCAGAACAACGTCCACAGTTATGTGAGACCAGGGGCGGTGTGGCACAGGGAGAAGTTATAAAAGGCCTAAGGGAGCTCAGAGAGATGTCTTCCTACAGGCAGAGATGGAACAGGCTGAGACGAGCTCGTTAGTGTCGGAGGCAATGGTGGGCCGCCAGAATCTCTGACAAAGTAGAATGAGGGACCAATGAAATCTGAGGTGGCAGGCAACCTTGGAGGAGTGAAAAACTGGGGACCTGACGAACTCAAGGACAAATTGGCAATTTGGTGGACGGTAATCTGGAGGTGGATGGTCCTGCCATGCCTCTTGGACTACCTGCATAATCTCCTACCTGGCCGCTTTGACCACACAAGAGGGGGGAGAAGGGGTTCCACAGTGGAATCCTCTTTGTAAGGTGCAAACTTGTGAGAGAGGACTTCTGATTTTATGTCCCAGGATCTGGGGCTGTAGGTCTGGGAAAAGTTAAACCTTACCAGATATAAATCCCACAGAGGCTGGCAAGAGCAGTTTGAAAGTCAGAGAGGTTTTTGTGGTCGGTCCAGACCCCGGAGGGATGAGTGCAGCCCTCCAGCCAGTGTCTCCATTCCTTGAGAGCCAGGACCACAGCAAGCAGTTCTCTGCCTCCAATGCTCTAGTTTCTCTTTGTTGGGGACAGCTGGTGAGAATAGATGGCACAGGTTTTGAGTTTGTAGACATTAGGAAGCGCTAAGAAAGGACAGCTCTGACTCCAGTGTTGGTGGCGTCTACCACAATGATTAACTGCTCTCCTGGATGTGGGTATGAGAACACAGGCACTGAGGAGAAGAGGAGTTATTTTAGTTGAGTGAACATTGAATTGTCTGTGAGGGACTATGTGACGGGGTGAGGAGTGAGATTCGTGAGGGGAGCTGCAGCTTTACTGTAGTTTCTAATTAACCTTATATAGAAATTAATAGCCTAGCGAGCACTGGAACTGTTTGTGGGAGGCAGGCATGGGCCCCCTGGCCAACGCCTACACCGGGATCTGCCCTAACCTGACTATTCTCCATGACAAATCTTAGGAAGCTGACTAAGGAAACATAGAACTCACACCTCTCTGCATTCACATACAGCCTTTTTTCCATTAAGCACTGTGAAACTAGTTGGACATGCTGAACATGTTCCTATGCATCACTGAATAAGATCAAAATGGGGCCTGGAGACTGCGGGGGGAGTGGGACTGAAAGACATTGTAATGGAAAAATACTGCATCTGCATGAAGAATGTCAAAGCAAGTTTCTCTAAGTTTCATTAAAGCTGAGTAGAAAGGTTACAGGCCCAAAAATGTACATGGGAAGAAGAAGTTGTGCATCCCATGTGTTTAGACTTTTGATGCCTGATCCAGTGTGTTTAGTCTTCTAGTGTCTGTGGATGAGTACACCCTGTACACCCAGCTGTTGTTTTCCAGCATGGGACTGTTATACTACCATTGGAGTAAAGACCACACCTGTACATGTATAAGAATACGATGCTGCCTGCACTCATGTGTACTCTCCTGCAGACTGCTTGCATTCTGTATGACCTGTACCTTCAAAGCTTTGAATAAAACAAGACAAAGACAACTCGGACTACTGGACTTTATTAAGATCATAGAAAATTTCCACAACAACATGACCTGATACTCAAAATGTGCTGGAGTGATGTTACAGGCAGTCTTTTGCTTGACCACCTCCCTAATCCGAATCTGGTGGTAGGCATTTCTGAGGTCCAGCTTTGTGAAGATAGAGGCCTGGTAATGCAAGTTGAACGCAGAGTCCATTAGGGGGAGTGGGTATTTGTTTCTCATGGTTATTTCATTCAAATCTCGGACGACTTGTCTTTGTAGGCCACAAAAAAAGCTGGCTCTAAATGCAGAAAAGTAGGGATGGAAGAGAACAGCTGCCAAGGACACAGAGATGTACTTTTTCATGGCTTCTTTTTCAGGTTTCAAGAGATTGTATCAATTATTAGCTAGACTATACCATCAAGAGCAAAAGAAATTTTAAGGTCAGGTTTCAATTGGGAGGTCTGCTTGAGAAACAAGTTCAGACTCAATAAAATTGTCATCAGTACCAGAGTTAACCAGAACTTGTGCCAGATGAGAGTTTTTGACCACTTATTTGATTCTTGGAGAAAGATGCCGGTGGAGGGAGAAGAAGAGCTGGATGCCTGGTTGATCAGCACCCTCTTTTGGTGTCGAGGGACATGTGGCCATGGAGTGTCCTGGACGTCCACAGTAAATACAAAGCTCCTGGCAGACTCGCCGCTGGCACTCTGCTGCAGTAAGTCTCACCTTTCCCAGTTGCATGGGTTCACCGAATGGAGGGGAGAACGATGGCACAGGAGCCAGAACAGGAGGTGAAAGGTAGTAGAGGGGAGGATGGGTTGGTGGAAAAGCTTGTTGAGACAGGAGGTGTGTGAGTGGGACTGCCTCCCTAACCTCCTCTTACATCTACGTCTATGCAGGTAATTTGCCTTTTTTTTTTTTTTTTTTGGCTACTGGGCAACAGAGGTGATGCCTTGGGCAGCAACATAGGAGCCATTTAGTAGCTTCCTTTCCTTGAACTAGGTGATCAAAAACTTTATGCATTGGACTGATTCACAGAAAAGCTACTAGAAAATATTGTAACAGTCCAAGAGGAAGCTTAGCCAAGCAGGAGACTCTTAATAATGGGAATCTTAGCTTTATCTGAAGAGTAAGTTAAAGGTTGGTGGTAAAATACTCAGATGCACTGGTGTAGGTCCTATGTCACCTGAGTACCTTGCTGGAGTGGGGATGTATGGCACTCGGAGAGAAAGCTGGAGAGGGAGACTGGAGTTGCAGCAGGCAAGGACGAGCTCTCTGGGTGGGTGCCATGGAGCTGAGTTGAGTGGTCACAAGGTTCATGCATCCACTGAGCTGCACCACACTGGTAGTTCTTCAATACAAGCCTCTGTCTCGTATTGCCCAACTGGGGCTCTTTGGGTGGAGAGAGTTTGTCAGATGTGTTCTGTGTTGGCCAGATTGTTAAGTTATGTTTTAAATCTTGTTTTGGATCTGGGTACAGAACACTGAGAGAGCTTGTGATAAAAGATTGGGTTTGTTGAACAAAAGTCTTTGAAGGGAATTGCAGGTGTGCCCAATCAGCCAGCTGCAGGGAGCTGAACTATGCTCTCAGCCACACACCGAAAGGTACTGAGGTAGAACAAAAAGACAGAGGAGGGGAGAGGAACAGAGAAAACACAAACCAAAACCAACCAAAACACGAACCATGACATTGAATGTGGTTAGGTTCATTTGAGGTGTGCCACATCTGTGCAGATTCAATCACAACTGCCACACAGTGCATGCAAGTTAGATATCTGCCCGACTTGATCCTGACTTGCTCTGATGTCATTCAAATGTATCATGAGATCAAGACATCTGCAGTTTTTGGAGCCAGATCCTGCAGATGCTTTTGAGAAACCGCATGGCCTCAGGACATGATGGGAAACATTTGGGTCTCTCCTGATCCAACAGCCAATTAGTTTGAATGTTGACGTAAACCTAAATTTTAAAAATAAAATCTCAATCATTGCAGTATTTTTAGTTTGTCCCTCTCTTTTTCTCCTTTGATACTACAAATAAAATAAAGCAATTAGCCTGTAATGTTAATATCAATTATCTCCTTTTATTACCATCTCATTTTCACAGGCTAATCATTTAATGCACATTAATTACTACATCACTGTGATTTTAACTTGACATTCTTTCAGTCTTTCACAAAAAATGTGTGTGTCCCTTTAGCAAGATCAATATTCACTTGTGCTCTGTTACGAGCTATTATCCTTGAAAGTAGCATCTATTGCAGGGGAAAGAGGCTCTGTTATATTGTTTTATTATTATTATTTAGAGTCATGAAATAGCTTATATATCTCTGAGTACGTTTTTCTATATTACTGACTAAACGATCATAAGTCAGTAGGTGTCACTGTTCATCCATTTCATTCTGCTGCTTTATGAACTTTCATATATGATGTTACATGTTGGCCATGTGACAGACTGGTGACCTGTCTAGGATGTCTTCACCCTAAGTCAGCAGGGATAGACTTTATTGGTCTGGACTTCATGTATGGACCCATGAGGACAATGTCACCTTCCATCCATTCATTGTCATTATCTTTTGCCAATTTTCAAGAAATTTGGTTAAGGTTTCTGCAAAATGTGCAAAACTTGGCCAACAATTCTTTGAAAATGTACTTGTGTTTGGAAATGAGCTAACTGAAGGAGTATAACAGTTATTTAAAAAATAATACCTATGACTCTGCGCCTGTCTTGGCCAGGACGCTCTTGTAAAAGACATTCTTAATCTCAATGAGACTTTTCCTGGTAACATAAAGGTTAAATAATTAAACAAACAAAATAACAACATCTGTGATGATAAAACTGTTTTTGTATGTCAGTCATAAATATTATTCCAACCTGACCCTCAGTCTAGTACATAAATATTTTTGAGTCAGTTCTAATCAAATTAGCCAAGAGTACAAATCCAGAAGTTGTGTCTCTAGGAATGCACTCCAATAGCTAATTAAAGTTAAAATGGTCTGTGCATGTGTGTGCCTGAAGAAGTTGTGATGGTAGGAGGTGATTACTGGAACTAGAAAAACAAAGAAACAGAGAAGTGTCAGAGCCAGCTGTCTCAAAGATCTATTTTCCAGTGGTGACTCACTCTCGATAATCAGGTATTAGTTTAAATGGCATTGTTAAATAAGAACAATACAAACATTTCCTCTCGGCGTGGAGCCCATCAGGCGCCTGCCACTTACACTAAATGGATAATTGAGAAAAAAATAAACTGTGGGGTCCACTTGCTGCAGGCCAACTAGATCTCCAAGTTGGTGTGTGTATGAGGGAGTGTGAGCTCAGCCTTTGGTTTGAAAACAATGTGTGTGAATGAGAGAAAAGAGTTGGAAGGGTGAATGCGTGCACAGCCACCAGTGGGGGAAAATTAAAGGCAGGCTTTCCACGGCAGGCGTCAGCTCTAAATTGCTTGTTTTGTATAGGGAATTTACTCTGGCACGAGATGTGACAATGATATTCATTTCAGAGCTCGCCCCCATTTCTACATTGCTGAAAACACACGCCTACACACAAACACGCACACAAGCTCCAGCTAAACCAAACCTTTTACAGGAAGCTACAAGTGCTTTTAAACATTCCTCATCGGCTCAAGTTTAGGCACTGATCAAAAAGCTCATGCTTAAACTGTAACCCCCTTTTGTATTTACCTTTGTAAACACGCATACTGAACACAGAAGCATATTGCCTGTTCGGACATCCGTGTGCTGTAACGTATGCCCACGTTAGGCAGATTTGATTTAGTAGTCTTATTTTTCTCCAAATAATCATGTCCAACTGGCTAGCATGCAACACATTAAAGAAAACTCTGCTACGGATGACTGAGCAGTTTTCCTCCTCTCTGCCTCAACAGCACAGAGGAACATGGATGTGTGAAGGGAAAAATGTCAAAAATAAAGGCACACACACAAATCATCCCTTCACAGTTCCTCTCCATTTTTAAACAGGAAGATCAGCTGACTAATAAATAAAAAGTTGAGATTACCATTTGTGTGTGTGTGCATACATACAATTATGTATGTATATACACACACACACACACACACACACACGTGCATATATCTATATGTTATCTATGTGTGCATGCTTTAATGCGCATTTCACCATTTTGAATGGGAATGAAGAATTTCAAACTGAATTCACCTTTATATTCCCAGATTTGAGCCAGCCCACTGGGCTTCTCTGGGAAGTCAGAAATTAATCAAGCATAGCATTCTACCACTAAAACTTTTTTTTTGTTTGTTCAGGTAAATAACTATATTTTGACATCTTAATCAAGAAATAGTGATGTGCTTTACTATTTTTTATGTTTTGTTTTATTTGTAAAACAGTAAATTTGAAAATTCATGGAAAACAACAATAATTATATTTTAGCATTAAAAATATTAAAATCTTATTTTCCACGAAGCAGCAAGAGAAATTAGTTTTGCTTCTGAGCAAATTGTAAATTCCATCACTTTAAAATCTCCAGAAAAGCTGGTGAATGCATCCTAAATATATTCTAAGGTGTAGTTTTAGGGTAAAAACTATTTTTTTAAAAAACCTAATTGTTTTTGTACTACCAGTTTGTATTACTTACTTCAAGAGAATATGATTTTATAGAGCTGCAAGGTGGATCAGTGGTTAGCACCGTTGCCTTGCTGCAAGAAGGTCGCTGGTTCGCGTCCTGGTGAGGACACCCAGGATCTTTCTGCGTGGAGTCTCCATGTTCTCCCCATGCAGTGTGTGTTCTCCGGCTTCCTCCCACAGTCCACAAACATGTTGAGGTTAATTGGTGATTCTAAATTGTCTGTAGGTGTGAATGTGAGTGTGCTTGGTTGTCTGTCTCTGTCTGCCCCCCTGTGATGTATAGATAATGGATGGATGGATGGATGGATGGGTGATTTCATAGACATATTTATGGGCAGGACTGGCTTGAGAAGAGACTTTGAACATTTTTGACACTCCTTTTTTTGACCTGCAGCTCTATGCCAGTCAGTGTCCACCAGGGGGAGTTAGACATCTGAAAATCTGACGACGAGTTCCTGTGAAGATGACACATAAAGCTCATCTTATTTCACTAATTTTAGCCTCCTCTGCTCGAATCTCTGGTGGGAGGGACCAACCCCTTATCTCATTTCACTGATTACACATCCTGGACTCCTCTCCTTGTGTCATAGTTCTACCACCAGAGATTTGATGTGAGGAGAAAGGAGTTGAGGCAGCAAGTTTTTTTCACAAAATGAGACATCCTCACCTTGGAGTGTCAGTTTAAAGCGATTTCAAGTAAATATGACATGTGGCACAGTCACCTGTCCATTGTTTCATTATAAATTTTCTTATATAATATGCATTATATTAAAATTATTCCTTTTTTAGGATACACCTGTGTATCCTCTCCAATAGCTCCTCCAACTGCCTCCTCCATCCTCGATCCTCTGTTCTTGATTTACATTTTAGGGAATGAGTCGTCCTTAGTTATGATGCACTCAGAATCAAGGAAGCTGACATTAGTGATATGAGATAAGGCAACAGACTCTACAACAGTTAAGAAGTCCTACCTCTGATTATGAAACTGATTCCAACTGCATTTTTAGACATGCTTTTCCCTGTTCAAGGTTCTTTCAGATTGAAGTTGGAGCTGTTATAGAGCATGGATTTGCAGTTTACAGTCAAGAATCAGAAGTTTGGACAATGTATCAGACACCCATCATCAGCTGACGGATGCATCTGATAGTGAACACTCAGCAGGCTCTGCTTCTAATCTCACAGTCTGATAACACTGTTTTTGAAAAGCATTTACCTGCTTTTCTTCAGTCATAAAAAAAAAAAGTTTTAAAGGCAGAAAGAGTTCAAAATACTCGTGGTATAACATAAGGCCTTCATGACGACAAATGTAATATTCCCTATAGTCAGTAAAAGACTGTGCTCTTGAGACTTTTTACATATTTCCCAGGTCATACACGTGTTGCTCTGCAAGAGGCTGAACTTCCTGTAAGAGCTCAACAAACTCCACAGAATCCCTAAAATAGTTCATGTGCCATGGGGGAATATGAGCTCTAGCGATGATTATATAGTGACGGTGTCTCAGAGCAAATGTCATGTCACTCACCATAATTGTTGTTGTGGTTGTTTCCCTGCTGGACCTCAGCAGGGCCAAGAGAATTAAAATGCTAATTCATCCAGGACCTGAACGGTCCATTTAAGTCAAGCCAGAAGCATTTATTACACCATAATTAAGTTAGTTCCAGGACGAGACAAAAACTGTCTCTGTCACTATGCTACATACAGCAGGGGAAATGTGATGTTTAGGTTTACACTAACATTGTGCAGTTTTAAATCTCTGTCAAATGTCTGTCATGTGGAGTTTGGAATTTAAAGTTGTATTCCTAACTTGTTACAAGTCTAACAGTAGTGCTATAGCTTGGGCCATCAGTTCTATCACTATACTCATGGAATTTGCCAGATTAACTGCTAAGATCTGCATTTTTTCACACTTGATGTAATTGTTTAGTGTTGTAGCATTTTTGATGCAGGCTAATGATTAACTAAAAACAATCAATAAATGATACATTTACAATATAGTAATATATCAATAAACACTGTCTTAATATTACTTTTTCTAGGAGTACCATTGACAGTAATCCAAAAATTATGAGATATTTACTCATGGATATATGAAAAATTAATGCAATCAAATACTGGTTTTGAAAGATACAGTAAAGTACAATCCAAAACTATAGTTGTCTTTTTCTGCTTAGACAGAACTCTCTCAAAATGTCTGTGCACATCCCTGATTACAGGTGTGCTCACTGCTAGTTTAACTTCCACATAAAATGGTTTTGATGATCTATATCAGGGGTGTCCAATCCTGGTCCTCGAGGTGCCACAATCCTGCATGTTTTAGATGTTTCCTTCTTCCAGTGTGTCAAATAACAAGCGATGACTCTTAATCACTTTCTCCTGGGTGGTGTATCAGAATTGATAACAGCTTTTACTATATTCAGAATGCCTCGCAAGGACCTATCAATCTCCCTGTGGCATCTTTCATTCTGTTAGTGATGTTGACGAATGGCAACACAGACCCCTCTACATGATGAAGTGAAAGGCAGGCCAAATGAAAAACAATCCATTGTCCTCTTGGGGTAACAGATGGAGTGATATGCACTCAGTGTTAATTACTGTTGTTTGTTTCCATTTTTATTTTGTTGGTCAATCCCTGGCACCACCTTCCTGATGACATGATATAGGTCGTGAGAGACGGCAGGCTGTGACTGGTCAAGCCAGCATGTCAAGTATATCAGCCCGAGAGATTTGATGACTGTAATCACCTAATGCCATCCAGCAACTATCTTATCATACAAAAATGTTGTGTAGTCAAATATTGTGTTGTCAAAATGTTGCTGTAAGGTATAGCCAGTTTATCATAAATTAGTTCAAAGTGCATATTGTCCAATCGTGTGCTGTTTAGAGTCTCAATACTCACTGCATCCTCCCAGCTCCCTGATCTCTCACCAGCAACTCTTTACCCAGATCAGGTGAGGTAATATAAATACCAACAAAGTTCACCTTGGCAGTGCCATGTGGTGACATAATGGATCAGATGGAGGAATTTCAATTTCTATACATCAAATGGTTGTATGCTTTTGGCCTGACTATCCTCATGCCTTTAAAGAGTATGCTCGTCTGGTGGGAGGGCCTTACAACAGAGAGGGGAGAAGGAAGAGCAGCAGGAGGAAGGATATATATAATATTTTCAAATTCTGTCCTTTTTTTTTTTTTTTTGCTTTTGGTTTTTGCTTAGCTATTACTGCAGCTGTAAGGTTTGGGGAAAATGAGGAAAATAGTTTTTTTTGTTTGTTTGTTTGTTTGTTTTTTAAAGATAAATGATATTAGTTATTCGTCAGGATGCAAGTTGTGTGGAAGTTGAATGATCTATATCCCCACCCACCCCCTACACCTTCTGTTTTGTCATATAGAGCGCCCAATGTGTCCTTCATTTCGTGAACACAAAGAGCAAAAGCTATCCAAACATAACTTTGAAGAATGCTGGGCTTGTTTCCTACCCTGCCGCACTTGGTTTGTCGCAATGTCACTATATTCACAGATGTCAGCATTTATTTGGTTAGTGATGGTACAAGAATATACCTACACATCTATGTTGTAATAAACCAACCTTACCCTAAGGGTTAAAAGAGAATCATATGACTTATGGCTTGAACAGAAAAATCGTCCATGTTAATCAGAAACAACAAGCATCTTTTTGGTGGGGAAAAGCAGCCAGATCTTCTCAGTTTCTAAGGACCAGAAAAGAAACCACGTGTTGGCGATGGAAGTGCAGTACATATGGTCATCAACTTTAACCTTGAGATTTGAAGTTAATTATGTTTCTTTTACAATCCAACAGAGGGTGTATTCTAGCCTGCATCTGTGTTTATGAAAAGTGTGCAATAAAAGTGACTTAATCACACAAACAGTGCAACCTCTCAGTCAACTTGACTTTGCGTGGAAACTCCACATCTCAGGACATTCTTTTGGTTGTGCACCCAAACCACACACTGTTAGCAGCTGTGCTGTATTTCACTCAGACCGCTCCAAGACTTTCTATTTTTTTGTGCCGAGCGCTTTTCCAAAACCACTCATTAATAAAGTATTTGTTATCATGTGGCACTGACAGTGGGACAAAGATCACTGCAGGCAATGTGTGTTTGCGTGTGTGTGTGTGTGTGTGTGTGTGTGTGTGTGTGTTGTGTTTGGGGGGTATAAAGTAAAAGTTAAGGAGAAAAAAACAAGGGGATAAAAAGAAAAAAGATAGATGCTTTAAAGGAGAAGGGTTAAGAAATGCTCTCGTTCCCGCTCTCTTGCACACACACACTCTGCACACAGACTCCCTGCCCCTCCCTCGCTCTCACTGTCTCCTATGTAATGAGCTCCAGATGTACTGCTGAAGACGGGGGTGAGTGGGTGAGGGTGAGGAGGGAGGAGAAGTGCTAGTGGGGGAGCTGCCTTGTCATGTGCTCAGGCGAGGAGAGACGCTGTCCGAGGGGACGCTGTCAGCCCTGATCGAGTGGCTGACCAGGCCCTAGGGGCGAAGGGGGGAGGAGGGATCTCCACATCTGGAATCACTTCAGGTTAGCCCAGACCCTGGCCGTGAAAGGTGAGACTGGGCGCCTGGCAGGGGAGAGGGGGACAGAGGTCTGACACTGGACATACCACAGTCAGGGATCAGTGAGCAGGAACCAACAGCAGAAAATGAAACAGCTCAAAAGAAAACAGAAATATCCCTTTTTAAATCTGACTTTCATGTCAGGAAAAACCCTAAAGTTACATAAAGGAACACCATTTTCTTATGACTAACTTTCACTCAGCACAAAGACACAACTGTAGACAAAGATTCCTTATGCCCTTTATTTACTAAAAATGACAATACTGCACTTGAAAGTATAGTCTAAATTGAAGTCCTTTTTTATTAGAAAAAAAGGGAACATTAAATTCTCTCCTTCCAGACAGATGACAGCTTACATGATGTTCTTATACCTCACTCCCTTTCTAAGACTTGACAAAAAGTTCTTTCCTCAAGCAACAATGAGGCTGCTTCTAAGAGTTTTTCAAAGATTCTGACAAAGCAACACTGATATTTAATGACATTATCACATATTTAGTGTTAAATATGGAATTTGAAACCTGCAAAGTTTAAAGTCTAAAAGTTTAAATACTTTTTCTTTTCTTTTCTTTTCTTTTCTTTTCTTTTCTTTTCTTTTCTTTTCTTTTCTTTTCTTTTCTTTTCTTGAAATAACCAATATTAGATGTGTTGCTTTTAGGCTGAAGTTGGTAAAAATGAAGAACAATTATTAAGCACTTAAAACTTTGTAATGTTTGCCACTGTCAGCATAAATTTAAACGACAGACTTTTTGAAGAGAATTGATTGGCAAAGATGCACATCAGGGTTAATCCTTTCTAAGGTATTTGTGACTTGTAAATAATAAACCTCTGCAAATAGCTTTTTCTAGGAACATGTCACGTGAATACATGTGTAGCTTCAAGTCTTGCAAAAAGCGAAACACTACTTCATCAGCTTCAATTTCATTCAGCCCTGCTTTTACGGCCTGTGTGTGCCGTTCGAGGACGAGTGTTGACATGTGTTTGTTGACAGTGAAGGTTATGAGGGGCCACGGAGAAGAAACACCTTGCATGACAACCACAGAGTTAAACGAGGCCCAGGGGCCCTCCATATTAAGGAGAGGATTTCCCTGCTCATAAATATTCTGTTTTTAAGATGGAAATTTCAGGTTGTGGTAATCAGGAAAAGAAACACACACAAAGCAGGAACAGCTTGAGATTTCTCTGAAGGAGAATATGTTCTCGGGTTGTAAATCTCTCTTTTATGGGGCATGAACGAAGTCCAGGATCATTTTGCTTTCCAAATGGTCTCAACAATAAACATACTTATTCCTTATAGTTTCCGAAGCGTGATTTAAGTCAGACTGTATTGTAGTATTCATATTTCTCTTATATTATGTAATAAATCTTCCTACCATTAGGATTCACTCTGTGATTGTTTAAGGAAACAGTTGAAAAACTGGAAAAGTGGTTCAAAAGGAGGAAACCACTTGTTTTTTCTTCCTTTCTAAGACTGGTCAAGTTGGACACTGTGCCATGGCATTGTTTGAAATGCTTTTTTATTAATATACAAGTTTTTCTTGTTACAAATAAAGGATATCATAGGATATTATCTACTTGTTTTTGGATTCAGAAATACATTAGCCTTTCCTTTATATTGGACTATTACATAAAAATCAAAATGCATTGAAAATGTTTGCTTGTCAGTGGCATAACATGGAAAGAAATGTGAAAAAAACAAAACTATCTTTAAAAAAATTAAGAAATGTCAGAGGAAGTCCTTGGTGGTTTGTTGTTGACTTAAAAAGAAAGAAAGAATATTATTCCAATTTTGGCGTGTAATTCAGTCCGACACCACAGAAAAACGGGACAAAGGGGTTCCACGTACTCCATATATGAGTCTCCATTAGAACAAGTTGTCTGATTGGAACTCCCCCTCCTTTTCAGTCACAAACACAAATGTAAAACTATGCAGATATTTGGTTACAGCATCCAATCTAGATGTCTTTTTGTATGAACAAGAGTTCAGTGATGCTCAGGAGAAAGGCTTGATGAAAATCCTGCCATCATTTGGTGTCCAACATTTTGCATGTAGGTGGTAGTAGTATGCCATCATGGCTGCACCACAAAGGAGGGAAGACTTCATGATCCAGGCTATGTGAGTTGATGTTCATCTCAGAGACGTTGTCCGTCTGCAGGGGTACAGCAGGAGAGAGGTTCCCTCCCCTCCTGTGCAAGTCCGCAGCCTCTCCTTCTCTCAGTTGACTGTGGGCACCTGGTTCAAGCTGTATTCCTTGGCTTTGAGCCGCAGGTTGGCGATGCTGTTGGCCATGTTCATTCCCTGGGACGTATTGGGGTTGGAGCAGGTGGGTGGGTAGGTGGCCATGCCACTGAGAGACAAGAGGAGGGGGAAAGAGGGGAAAAGGTTACATCACCTGTGTCTGACAGCAAGCTAAAGCTCAGCATGAGGCACAGCTGTGGAAATACGTACAGAAGCAAAAAAAAAAAAAAAAAAGTATCACGTGAAAAGCTTTGAACTAAATCTGATGGTAGCACACTCAGAAAACAACAAATCCCAACGGAACATAACCAATGTTTTTGCACATTTTAATTCAACTCACATTAACTGTACTTACAGGGCATGGAAACATTTAGGTTAACTTTTGCTTTAAGTGTCTTACATTATAATTGAATTAACTTAGATACTTAGATATTCAGCCATTGAATTAGGAACCCTAGGCCCTTGCAGAATCCCAAACAGAGTCATTTTTTTGCCCCTTGCAGACTACATGAAATAGGGGCCAGATTATCATGAGATTGCAGTACGGGGATAACACGTCTGAAAAAAAAATGAGCAAGAAACGGAATGCAGATTGTAGAACCGCCTTTGCTGATATTTTCTATGTTACTGCTACTGTAATGCACAGAGCTCAGGGTTCTTAGGTGGCTTAATTAATAATCTAAAGCAAATGTCAGGTTGAAAAAAACATTAGTTTCATCAGTGAATGAACTTTGATTAGGGCAATGAAATGCATGGTCTGTGCTCCACAATTTATGTTTATCAGACTGCCATTTAAGTCATTTATCTTCAACAGGTCAGTTAACACAATGTCAATTTTTATCCTAATGCATTGCTTTTGTTCTTGTATGTGTTTGTTGATTTAGTTTCTTTTTTTCTTCCCTTTTTCCTTCCTAGAGTTTATTTTTCTTTTGTTAGTCTTCTTCTTCCCCCCTCCCAGTAATCTATCTCTGCCTGTGCTGTAAATATTTGCTTCGTTGTGTGTTCTTGACCTGTTTTTTTCCTTTCTACCAAAATACCATAAATAACTGGTTACAAATTAGCTTTTGGTTTTGATTCATGACAGTAGTTAATCTACAAACGGGCAAAATGTACTTTATTTGAGCAATCATCTTGTTTGCTTCTTCAGTTTGTCTACATTGATGCTTTCCAGATTCAAATTATTCATCAGGGGAGAAATGCACATCTATAAACAAAATCTGAAAAAAATCTATATCTAAGAAATGTCTGAGGTCTGTCTACTGAGTGTCATTCTTGTTCCCATGTTTGTACGAGCCTGTACTGTGTATTTTGACTGCGTTCTCCTGTCTTTTGCTGTTTCAAAGCACTTTAGATGCACTATTTTGTGTTTAAAGTTTGTGTTCTAAACACAAATGTCTGTTGTGTGATATGTCGTCCAGTACATTACTATTATCAGCAGAACTTGATGTGCAAAAACAGTGGTGTGCATGCTTCTTTAAAGACAACAAGAAATGAACTAGGTGGAGTAAAGTGAAAGCATACTTGTTCTCTGAGGGCAGCATTTTCTGTGGCACTCGCACTGGCCCCCCCTCCGGCATTGGATACCAGCTTAAGGATAATATACAGTGAAGTGTTAGCAGCACATAGCATTATTCCTGCTTCACAAAAGATTTCCCCCGCTGTTCTGCCTCCGGCCAAAAAGCTCTCAGTGAGTTTAAGCCACGGCCATGGGGTTTGACATGTTATACAGAGTTTCATAACGAAGGATTACTGTAAATCATGACCAATGTAACCAGAGTCACAAAAAATGTTGCCCAGTAGAGCTGTCTCTCTGTGTAGCGTTCATTATCTGGTGTAGTGTAGCAGAGAGGGGTCACAGGGGTCAACAGTGGATTTAATATGGTTTGTTTTCACATTATCACCTCATCAGTAGGGTCACAGGATCTAGACCTGTCTGCTGACAGAGGGGAGCGATGGGAGAGAGGGGGAAGGAAAGGGGTGTTTGGATTCAACACAATTAGTTTGCAGTGAGATATGAGCAAGGCAAGATGGTTAAAATGCAACGTGAGAACATAAAGAGGGAAAAGTTCAGAGATTTTAGATACAGAAAAGAGAAGTCAGGAACAGCGATGGAGGTGGAATTTCAATCTTTAACTGAAATATTAAAGTATTTTAGGGTCACATTGGTTTTATTTTTACAGCAAAGTATTAATGTACAGAAATGTAAGTATTATATTCCTAATTTTTGGAAATAAAACCTCATATATCACACAAAATCACAAATGGATCAAGTTATCATGTGCGGTATTAATCATCATAATTGCTGAATTTTAAAATAAAATGTCATTAGAAAATGTTGATGTGAAATAGTAACTATGCTGTATCCAAATACAGCATGCTTCAGTGATTTCTACAAAGGTCATAAAAGAAAACTGCAACTTACACTAAACAACATAAAATGAGGTCATTTTACAGCAGTGATTATTCTGTACTGTAAATGTAGATAATGTGGCCTGGAGTCTGACTTTAAATTACAATGTAAATTGTGAAAGCAATAAAAAGTGAATCCACATTTTAAAAAGATTTTTATTGCATGTTTGCCTGAGTGTTAACAATTAAAACCAGCTCTGTGTTAGTCTGTCTCTTAACGCTTTGTGACATTTTTACCCTGTGTGTGCCACACAAAAGCATTGGTGTTGTGTGTGTCTATATATATATATATATATATATATATATATATACATTTCAATAGCTGGATAATTACTAAAACAGATGGCCTAGTTAATCTTTAATAAATACACTGGAGTAGGCAGTATATAGTATAGTATATTAGGCAGAATAAACCATAGTGTATGTGGACATTGTAATATTGGAACAATTTGGCTTGTTTTTATTCAATTTTGGGACAACAGTGGCGCTCTACAGCACTGAGGAATAAGATCAGGCTTTGGATAGACACAATACTGACTGTGCACATTCAATTTGTTGACAAGCAAAAACACAACATCATTTTAGTGTCCTATGTGCACAAGGCAGTGCTGACTGTGTATAAATCAAATCTAAATGAATGAAGCATTATATATGAGAGCTCTTAGTCAGTTTGAGTTCCGGTGGATCAGAGAAGATGAAGACTTTCAGGAGAACTATGAGGAGTATGTACAGGTAGAAGAGGAGTAGGAAATGAAACAATAACAGACAGCAGTGTGTGTGTGTGTGTGTGTGTGTGTGTGTGTGTGTGTGTGTATGTGTGTGTGTGTGAGGGAGAGATGCTACAGTGGTGTTAACACGTGGTTACTGTGGTACCATTTTGTGTTTTTTCAGCTGGATAGTACAATGTAAGGAACCACAGTACTGCAGTAGCATCAGAGCAGTGAGTATTATCATTTTTATAGTCTTTTTTCTCCACTGTGCTTATTTAACTGCAGTGGTTCCTTCACAGCTTCTGATTTCACTTTCTAGATGAGGAAAGTTTAAAAATTTAGACCAATATCATTTTGTCTCCCTTCTTTGCTGCCCTCTTCTTTTTTCTTTGCCTTTCTGCTTTCCTTTATTCTGTCTGTCTTTGTTTCTTGACATGTCTTGTTTTAGTTTTTCTTTTCAACCCTCTTCCTTTTATCCTTTATTCTTTCCTTTCTTTGTGCCTTTTCTTTTCTCTCTCTCTTTTTTTTTTTTTTAGTTTTTTTTCTTCTTTCTTTCCGTAAGTCACTTTTTTTTTTCTTTCCTTATTTTTTCTGTTGCTTAACATTTTTGGTTTTATACTTTTCTTTTGTTGTCTATTGTTACGCAGGTATGAACATAACAATGTTGATATTGACATACAAACACTGAAAATGTAATGACTTTGTTTCAATGTATTTTTGTACTTTTAGATACGTGTAAATGAAGGATTTGTTTTCTTCTCCCACTACAGACCATCGGTGTAAAGACAGGAGCACTTCGATTTGTTAGTACAGAAGCAGTGTAGAGTGTGGATGTAATGTGGATGTCACCTTATTTAGCGATGTCAGCTAAGCTAATCAGAGGTCACTCTACCTGTAGGGGGCAGCACTTCCCCAAGACAGGTAATCATTCGGGCGTGGTGCAGGCCGAGGGACAATAGGCTGCTCCACCGCTGTCACATCTCCTGAGTAAGATTTGAGGAGTGAGGCATTTTTGCTGGCCAGCATGGCTCTCTCATTCCTGCGGAACTTAGCTCTCCTGTTCTGAAACCAAACCTGGAATGACAAAGAACATAATGAGTAAATTGTTACCTTTTTTAGCTCATTTTCAACCTCTTCAGCACTGTGGAAGGCACCACCTTTACAGTCCCCATACTGTGTATTCAAACCTGGTTTAGAGTCATTACATTTGTCTGAAATAGTGCATAACACATATAGTTACATTTGTTGAAATGACACTGCCATAAACATAACAAACGTTTTTAAACTGTATAAGGAGTAAAAAAAACAAAAAAACAAAAAAACAAAAAACCTAGTACTAACAGGTGAAAGAAAAGCTATAAATGTTAGATGTGCTCCAACATTGTGACACAATTTGAAGTAAGTCCTCGATTTTGTTTTGTTATCATTTTTTTCTCCATCCATCCATTTTCTATATACAGTTTTATCCTCTGTAGGGTGGCGGAAGGCTGGAGTCTATCCCAGCTGACTCAGGGTGAAGGCAGGTTCACCTGGACAGGTCACCAGTCTATCACAGGGCCACACAGAGAGACAACCATCACACTCGCATTCACACCTACGGACAATTTACAATCACTAGTTAACCTCAGCATGTCTTTGGTGAGGACACTGGGATACTTTTTCTGTGTGGAGTTTGCATGTTCTCCCCGTGCAGCGTGGGTTCTCTCCGGGTTCTCCGGCTTCCTCCCACAGTCCAAAAACATGTTGAGGTTAATCGGTGATTCTAAATTGTCCGTAGGTGCGAATGTGAGTGTGCTTGGTTGTTTGTCTCTCTGTGTAGCCCTGTGATAGACTGGTGATCTGTCCAGGGTGTCCCCTGCCTTCGCCCTAAGTCAGCTGGGATAGACTCCAGCCCCCCGTAACCCTAATGAGGATTATGTGGTGTATAGATAATGGATGGATGGATGGATGGATGTCTTTGGACTGTAGGATAAAGTGGGGGCCCCCAGGCTTTAGTATTTGGAGGGTATATATTTCAATAACCTTCAAAGAAAAGTTTTATGTATAACAATAGGCATCACCTATTAAGTATTAATTACTGTTTTCATTTTTTGTGTTCTGGTCAGCTGGGGTCTTTCTGTGGGGAGTTTGCATGCTCGCCCTGTGCCTGTGTGGGTTTCCTCTATGTCCTCCAGCTTTCTCCCACAGTTCAGACATGTATGGAAGGTTAATTGCTCATTTTAAATTGTTCAGATGTGTGTGTGTGTGAGCATGCGTGGTTGTCTGTCTCTGTCACCATCTTCCAAAAAAAAAGTTTTTTTTCAGTAACAATATGCATAATT
The DNA here is from genome assembly GCF_000690725.1 of Stegastes partitus. NCBI lineage: Eukaryota > Metazoa > Chordata > Actinopteri > Pomacentridae > Stegastes > Stegastes partitus. Next base: position 230,457 of record NW_007577949.1, on the reverse strand, counting down.
TATTTTTTTACAATTACTTAGCATTTTCAGTTTGGATGAAGTTCTCTGACAAATTGATTGAAAAATATCAAAATGATCAATAATCAAACCTGATCTAGCTTTCTTTGTAAGACATATGATTTACAGACCACAACTATAAATAGTAATTGTTTTGAGTATCAATTGGATAGCACTGTATAGCTTAAACAATACTTTTATTACAGTCTGTGGATTTAATTGTCACCAAAAAAAAACTTATCTTTCTCACTGAGAAACATGTTTTGGACACACAAACACTCTTTCTATATTCTTTGTGACTGCTGTGTATATGCATAGTAGTTACTGTCCCTTAAGTAATAGACTATATAAAAAAACGCTGCACCGGCAGAATGTAAATGATTCATTAATTTCTTAAAGCATAACACATGATGGAATGTATGATATTAATATCTGTATGAAAATTAGTAATGTGGCCTGGTTTTGTTGGCTGCGAATCCAAAAATCTGTGTGATTTGTCCATTCCTAAGATTTAACAGCTCTGTTTCGACTTGGTGTAAAGGCTCAAATAAAGCATACCTTGGCAGTCAAATGTTGTATGATGTGCCACAATTTCTGGTTTCATTTTGGTTTGGATCTGAGACTTTTGTCCTACGCTGTAACCAGGTTTCTTTATACAGTTAAATGTAAGAGTATGGTCTAAAGAAATCATACAAAAAGAGCTGTCTCAAAACTTGTGCCATAAAATCACCCTGCCTGCACCCCCACACAATTCCACACACCCGCATTCCCTTCATCTACAATTAACCTCATCCAGCACCAAGGACTCATCCCCCACCCACCTTCCTAAACAGATGATGATGACTTGAAGGGTGCTAATGTCGTTCCTTGCTGTGAAATTAAATCCATTATTAGAAGCTGTGTGCCTTCACAGGGGCTCGCTGTTCACTGACGCACGGCCTCAGGAATGAGCCCAAAGTCTCTTTTATCAAAGGATTTCTGCATCGCTCTTTGCTACACATTAATCACAGATGTGCCGCTTCTCTCGCTCCAACATCACTATTTCCTCTTTAACTCTCACTCTACCCACAGAACAAATACTTTCATTGTGTTGTTTAAAGAGAGTACATTTCAAACACATTATGTATACATTTACATCTTCAAGAAATACACTGGAGATGTTTAATTATTATTTCTATCATAAGTTAAATGATTACTGGGTGCAAGCCAGGGCTGTGCGCTTTTAAATTGTATGAACTTTTCTTGAGTTGTTTTTAAGGAGAGAGTTAAATTTATTCACTAAAGTCAATAGTATGTATTTCACTGAGGACAAAGGTACATATCTTCCACGCTTATCAAATGTAAGTTTCGCTCCACACAATTACAGCTTTGCAGTTGCAGTTTGAGTGCCTCGTAAAAGCACCTTAAATGGTCTCCTTTAAGACAAAGGAGGAAACACCCTGTTTAAAAAAATGTCCATTTGTGTGTGAACTACAGTGACAGAGAAGGATCACACTCACAAGAATTATCCTTCACCAAGTGCATTTCTAATTACCTAGACAAGTGTTTTGCAATTTAAAAGAGAATTAAAGTGAGCTGTTACCCACTTCACGTTTTCAAAAAATTGTATTTGCTATGTGCTATATATTAGGGAAGTTCTTTTTTTCTGTAGCCTTCATTTCTGCAAGTAACAGTGAAGACAGGGAATGTATGGAGGGATTAGAGAAATGGACTAAAAGGAATCAAACGAGGATATTTACATATATACATATAAACACACACACACACACACACACACAAATATATATATATAGATACGTGGCTGAACCTCTGGGATATTCTAACAATGAGGCATTTCAATATGTAAACTAAATATCAGTCAAGGCACTAAAGGACAGCGTTCATGATGGAAGAATTGATTTTTGATAACTAAAAATATATTTTTACTTTCGTCTTTGCATGCTGTATTTATTGGTGTAATTGCTGTAATTATTTATTCATTTTTAGTTTTTTATGTTGAAAGATATAAGTACGTTTTCACTCTATCCACTTGGTGGACAGTGAACTTGAACTTAAATTTCAGCTGAGTTAGTGCAGTAACAATATAGAATTTGACATCGCCAGGCGCCCAGGTAGCACAGCTGGATAAGACGGCGACCCACAAACAAGGGCTACAGGCCCCGACACAGTGGGATCGACTCCCGACCACGGCCGATTGCTGCAGGTCTCTCCCACTCTTCTCCCCCCTTTCCTGTCTCTCTCCACTGCTCTGATAAATAAAAGCAAAAATAGATATGTATATATTTAAAAGAAATGAACATAGCCTTTCTAATTCTTTTTCTTCTTTTCTCTTTAGACTTATTTGGACTTATTCGACTTCATATTTATCCTGTTTGGGGTACACTCTGTTAGGATATGTAATTTGCTAGGTAAACATAACCGTATGTATATACGTGTGTGTATGTGTGTGTGTGTGTGTGTGTGTGTGTGTGTGTGTGTGTGTGTGTGTGAATGAAGCCATGACTTCATTGTGTCCCATATCCCTCCCTTCTGAAACTCAACCTTCACCTGCAATTACAGCTGTCACTTTGACAAACATTCATTACAGAAAAATATTAATTGCTAGAAAAAAAAGAAATTTATATTGTGTGTTGATTGGCAGATTATGTCTTGGTGTGTGACATCATTCATTTACCAATTACAGACGCTCTGCTGCTGACCTCATGTGTTGCACACGCTTGTAGTTTATCACTTATCTGTAAACCTCTGAGGAAATTAGACGTCATTACATCCACTTTTCTCATCAAACCCAGTCCACTGGGGAGTTCTTGCAAACTGTTCACAGGCCCTAAAATATCAGTCACTATTTAAAAGATCGTGCAAGTATGATCGGAGATGTCTGTAAAGTGCTGAAAAGTTGTCATCAGTCTAAAGTGCTTATTATTAAATCTAAATATGTTAATGACTTTCAACCACTTATTAGGATTATGAATAAATCTAAAACCTTTCAGATGATTTGAAGCTGTAGGGAAACTGGGCACCCTGCTCTTTGCATGACCATGTCCTTCCGATTTTTTTAAAAAAAAGAACAAAAAAAAACTCTGCTCTCCTCCTCTCTGGTAATTATTAATTCAGTTCGGTTCAGTTCAATTTAATTTATATAGTCCAGTTCACAACGCATGTCATGTCACAGCACTTAACATAGTAAGGTGAAGACCTTATAAATTTATACTAAAGTAATCATTTCAATTTTAACATATGAGCGCTCTGTAAAGTGTACTACAGTGTTACCAAAACTTCCAGAATCACTTTTGATGCACTGTGTAATGCAACACAATTCTGTGTCTGTGCGTTTATAGCAATCTTTTTGTTTGTGTCTCCGTACAGTAAAAATGGTTCACTGTGTAACGCCCACAGGCCTGTCCGTGCGACATGGCTGTGCCAGCCTTGCGATCTAGTGAAATGTTTTGCTTATTCTCTGGTAATATAAGGGTCAATATGTCTGAAAAGTTACTGCTACTGATGAAAAACCATCACAGGTGAAGTAATCACAAAAAAGTGCTCTTTTTTAAGGGAGGAAGAAAATAAAAGTCTCTGAAAAAAAAGTGCTCTTTTTTAAGGGAGGAAGAAAATAAAAGTCTCTGAATGTGGCAAATAGAATGATTAGAAGGATTGTGCAGAGAGAACCTGAGGGGAACAAGGAAACATGCCATTGGAGGAAGAAGGGATTTCTTTTTCTGTCATGGAGTCCCTGTTCATACCTGGACTCTGGCTTCGGTGAGGTTGACCCGGCGAGCCAGGTCCTCTCTGACGAAGGCATCAGGGTAGTGTGTCCTCTCAAACACTCTCTCCAGAGCCTGAAGCTGGCTGCTGTTGAATGTGGTCCTGTTCCTGCGCTGCTTCCTCTTTTTCTTTTCCTCTGTGTTCATCTGCTCATCTGCCGGCAGAGGAAAGAGAAAGAACCCTTATCAGACAAAGCAGAGTGTATGTTTTCAGATACACTTTTTTCTTCGGAGGGGGACAAACAAAAGAAATAATGAGTTTAAAGCATGTGTCACAACACATCAGATCTTAATAATATAGATCTCTCTACATTTGAAAACAACTGCTGCTCCTACAGGCTATGAGAAGATACATAATCCAAGTAACATTTGTATGTCTAATGAAGTATATAAATGAGAATTGGTTCTCAATTGACCTACGTGGTTAAATAAAGGTAAATAAAAATGAATAAATATGGGTCAACTGAATCAACAGTTTACAAATCTGCAGACCTGACAAAGTGACAAATAACACTGTGGCACATTGATTACTTAGACTGCATTTGAAAAATGGTGATTCATTATTAGGGTTAAGTTTATATGCATCTGAATGGCGCAGTAAGACGATACATTCAGTCGGCAGATGCTTTCATCCAATGCAACAGCATTTTTTCACATGCATGCACACAGACAATGAGAAGTTTGATATTCTTACTCAACAACTTAACCTTTACAAACAATAGCTAACCTGCTCTCCCACTTGGGCTACAACTGCACCAAGTAAAATCTAGACTTGAATCTGTATTGAAATATACACAGTGACGGCTGTCCCATATAAACTACAGCATTACTGTTTCCAGTTTCATACACCAAATTCAAAGTGACACAACACATTTGTCAATCAAAGAATCCTTAATTTAAAAACCCAATCTATCCATTTTTACGGTTTGTGTCAGGCTAAAACGTAAAATAATGAACGCAATTTTGCAAGGTTTTCTCCTCTATGTCATGTATACACAAAGCAAAAATTTCAAGCTGAATTAATGCAGTGATCACCAGACACCTAAGGCCTGAATTATCACAAGTATTTAAATTATAGCAACACAGTTGCCAATTATTCTGCTTTTGTAACGCATCAATAAATAACATGAATGAAGTTCAGGCTGACCATGTGAATGATGTATTGTGCTCTAATTTACTTCACAGTCACAGTAACATTCAGTAGAGCAGCTCTAACTGGATCTGGTTCCTGGCCTTCCTCCTCCATCCTTTCCCTTTCTTCTTCAGGGCCATGTTCACCTGTTGGTTAGTTTTTTACAAGTCATTTTTATTACCTAGCTGACTAAGAAATATTATTTGTCTTGTAGGCTATAATGTCAAAGTGAATTGATGACTAGTTTATCAGAAAATAATTACATTTTCATGTTTTGTATTATCATCCATTTACGGTTAAAGTTTACAACCACTTTAAACACGAGACAACTTCTCTAAATGTTTGTGCTCTGAGTCTGACAGTTAAACCTTGGAAATGGTTAAAGCTGCAGCAGGACTCAGTGAAACACTGACTGGTTCCTCATCATCACTGCTTACATCCAGCAGCTAGAGCTCAGCACACTTGAAAAGCCTTTTTCTTTGTGCGGACCTTCTCCGGAACGCCGCCTGCAGCTTTTCTCTTTCGGTCCATGTTCCGGCAACAAGTGCCGGCATTTAAACAGTGCTGGCTGACTTCTGGCCCGATGGCAGCTACCTGCAGGTAGTGACTGCAGCAGATGGCAGAAATCAGAAAACAAACCAAACCCACAGAGTATGAGCAGGCTGTGGAGTTCACCCGAAACATCAGCTGCATGTTCGCCTCTTCATCCCTGCATGTCCTGTCTGCTGGCAACGACATGACACTGACTGAAGACTAGAAACACACACTGGCACTAGTCGAGCTGTAGGCTGCAGGGACAGACTCAGCTCACTTCACAGCACCAGTATAAGAGGAGCCATGTGCAGCCCTGTCCCAGAAACCATCCTCCTGTACCGCTACGCTGCATTCTTAGCTCCGTGTTTCTGATCATCCTCCGTCCTGCTCCGACCTTCCGATCGTCGCTCCCCTTCAGCTAACTAATCCTGGACTGGACCGGGCGGGACCCAGAATAAGGACAAACTGTGGACATGCTGTGAGTGTGACCCAGTCCAAGCTACTTTGCTCAACAGGACCAGACAGTTTTAGTGGCTGAACTTGACCAAGCTTCAGCTTATCGTTCTGAAAATGTTAACCAAAGCCGGATTCCTTCTAAACCGTACCAGGGGTTTTACTGTCTGTCATAATCCAGCAGTGGGTGAAAACCATGTAAAACCCGAATTTAAATCGAGAAGAACGGTTCCTAACGATTTCCTTGAAGCTGTGGCCTCCGTCCTCCCTCCGCCGTGAAGGCTGTCTCGGACGGGGAGTCTTCCTCCAGCCTCGTCAGTGACAGAACAGTTTATTGTAGTCTGTCCACATGTATTTTCTGGAGACAGAGTTTTCATGTTGAGTCCCTACCTGCTGACACTGCCTCCTGTGGATCATTGACTCTCCACTGCCTGCTTCTGCTCTTCATTTATTAAGTGCCACCAACAAAACAAACGACATTTACCCGACGAGAAAATATCTATATGTAGACATCTATAACTTCAGTGAACTGATCTCTGAAGATCCTTTAAAAACGCCTAAATGTAGCCAAAAATAATTACTTGGCCCTTTTCCTAATTAAATCCCAGCTAACAGACACACAAACAAACAAGAAAACAAACTCTGTTCTTTGGCAGAGTGTATATAAACCATTTTGAAACGAGCACCTTTCAGCTCTGTGTTCAGGCTGAATATTCCTGCAGGGTACAATTAGTGTAGCTGCCTTGTGGCTGTACAACAAGACCACAAAATAACACTTTCACACAGAATAAAGGTCCCCGCCTAATTCTATCCACACAACCTGCAGCTACACACACACACACACACACACACACACACACACACACACACACACACACATCTCTGTGTTCGACTTTTTACACTTTGGGAAACTTCACTCAGTTCACAACTAAATATTACACTTTGTTCCCAGCTACAGTTTCTCTGACTATCTTTGACTAAACGTGTCTTTTGTTGGGTATAAACCTTATGTCCTCTTATGTATTATTACTTTTTCAGAAACTGTTGTTGCAAGCTGATGACACAGTGACTTGTTGACATTTTCGACACACACAGAAGGATGTTAACACTGTTGCTCACTGACTACAGGACAATACTGACACCAGTGTAAACCGCCTAAAATTATGAATCTATGTATTCAAGTAGTATTTTTGTCTTTGTTTTCTCCATTTTGTGTTATTTATTTTGCATTTTATAATGCTGGCGATCAGGAACATTAAAAATACTTACTACAGGCCTAGTACAAGTATAACTGTGGGGTGCTGGAGATAATTAAATCAGTTTAATGTCAAAATGTTTTTACTGAAGTGATCGATTGGAAATAATTACTGATATGGCTGACTAAAATTACTGTGTGTGTTTGTGTGTGTGTGTGTGTGTGTGTGTGTAGGTGTCAATGAAATTGGCAAATAAAAAATGCTGGTAGTGAATGTTTTGCATATATGGCAAGTGTGAACATCTCAACATGAGGATAAAAATTAAGGAGAATCTGATTGAAAAGATGGAACATTAGCAGGTATAAGAAATTCACTAAATTCAGAGTTACGTAGTTATTTTCAGGTGAAAAACTATTTCAGTTTTTCTCTTTAATTTCCGCTTGAGTATAAATATTTTTTATTTAACTATCCAGTGATAACTTTTGTGTTTAATAGTCAATTAGGCTAAGCTGTGTGTGATTTTAAAATGTTTTTGGAGCAAGTTTCCCCTTTTTTAGAATTAGAAAATTGACATGAGACAAAGGGTGATGTGATAACTTTTATGGCATTACTCTTACTATAGATATAATTTCTCCACACACACAACACACACTTTGTCATTTAATAATCCGTTTGTTTGTTTTTTTGTTTGTTGCCATGTGTAAATCACATGTAACCGTGGTAGACCAGGAATACAAATAATGTTTATAACTTTAAACTGAGTATTTTTTTCATATTTTAACATAAGAAGGAAGAAGTCTTGCATTTGAAATGATACTTAAAGGTATCAACAGGCCAATGTACTTAGACACAGACGGATAGATTTTGGTTTCTTGCAGCCAATAATTTGTAGATCTGTTTGGACTCCAGCTTTTCTCAGGTGTACACCAATATACTGAGGAGGAGTTTATAAAAGCTGCCTCACAATCTCTTTGGCCTTAGACCCTTAATTACAATGAAACCACAAGCCACCATTTAAGCCGTGAGTTCAATTGGAAAGTGAGTATTTTGTCTCGTCTGAGTATTTTGTAGACCCCTAGAAAAGTATTTCACAAGTAAAACAAAGTATTTTTCCTTTCTTTTCTCTTTATATATATTTATATTTATTTGTTTTTTCCCCTCTTTGTTTTGTATATTACATCTTTTTGAAAATCAGAAAACTTCTTGTTTTTCTTCTTCATACTTGAGTTAATCATCATGTGACCGCTCAGATTTAGCTTCAAACCCATTTGTGGGGGCCTGGTCCCCTGGGTTTGAAAACCAGTAGATTAAACTCAAAAAATGCACAGTCGTTTCTATTTATTCAGAATATGTCTCGCAAGGACAATGTCAATCTGCAAAGCAAAGGACGGACTCAGCAGGCAGCGAACTTTACAAGTGGTTTAGGAAAGGCTCTGTGTAATTCAATGAGGTATGGTGACTTTGGTGACATGTGGCCTTTTGGCTGAAAATAAACTTGACATTTTACATTTAACCGTATTCATTTTTCTCTCCACTGTCTCTTATTTTCCGTCTTTAGTTTGTTGCGGATCAGAGCAGCAGCTCTGTAGCTTTGGGCTCCACACTTGGTAAATTGACAAGAAAAAAAACTTACCGAATTGCAGTAAACTGTGGCTATAAACGCAAACGGCAGCCGCAAATGGCTAAACAGCATCCGCGCACAGTCCCCCAAGTCAGCAGCCGAGTAGCGGGCTGCAGGTTCTTAAGGCCGGTGGACGGTGAGTGACGGCGGGCGGCCCGGAGCAGCGCCGCGGGACGCTCCGAGCAGCCCACCGCCAGCACAGGGTTCTCCTCACGCTGCTCAGCTGCACAGTTAGGCCGCTGAATGCCACTTTAAGAAGAAAGTCATCCCCCAAAAAGGCCAGTGTTTGATAGTTTGGTTGATTAGATATTACAAATAAATAAATAAATAAAATAAAAGTAGTCCACTGGATGAATTGTAGAGGCTGTTTTAAAATTGTTCCTTTTATTTTTTACTATTTAGCACGAAGCAGGTGACATGGTAGGTGTGACTGAAGGAAACTAGTGCATTAAACATCCTAATTTATTTTTTAGTAAAGCTACATTTAAAATAATTTAAAATAGCTTCTGCTGTAATAACACCAGACTGACTTTGAGTGAGCTTCATCTCTTTTCTGGATCATATTTTCATTCTGAGCTGTATTTAAAGCGAGCACAAACTTCTCAACACAATTCAAAGAGAACGATCGTTTTCCCCAAAACGCTGTTTTTGTCTTGGCTGTGTGCGGAGCTTTTGACCCGGAAGTCGCTGATGTTTAAAACAGCAAATCCAAGCTGTTCTCATCCCCATCATCATCATCGTCGTCATCATCATCATCAGCAGCAGCATCAGCATCACCATCCTGCTGTGTGATCAACGCCTGTGACTGATCTCATTAGCAGCTATCAGTGGACTCAATTACATGCCCTGCCAAAAGCAATTGGTTATAATAATAAAACAGGAAAACGTGTTCATTTTGCTGTTTTATAATGAAATGTTATTTTATGGACTCCGGAGCCAGTAGAAGATTTTTGTGTAACATGATGGAGATTTGTAAAATACTTTGAGCTGAAAATGACCCAAAATGTGTCGATGAACTGTTGCCTTCAAGTTTCTGTCACTAAATGGGGAAAAAATCGTATAATGACATCCAAAACATGGCATAATTCCTGTGGATCTTGTGTAAATCGGAGCCTGTAGAATAATGGCAGCTTCCCTCAACAACACGCAACCCCGAATAACAAGAAACACGTTTTCACTGATCAGACCAAAATGTGTTTTCTAAATGTGACCGATTCATTTTATCTGGCGTATGTAAAAGTCGTATTTCCACAAAATTAAATCCGATCAGATGTTGTTATTTGACTCCTTAATTATCGGAACGAGGACACGCGCGGTAATTATGACAAATGATTGGGCTCCGGTATTGTGAAAGGGCTTGACAGGCCGAAAATAAGCGTGAATTAACGGCGCGACCCGCCACTTCCTCCTGCATATTTCTCACAGTCGCCGCTTCGATTTTTAGCCTTAAAAATAACAATAACACTCATTAAAGACTATAAGCTTTCAGTTAACTTCAGCAAACGGTCCTCTGTGCAGAGCAGAAGGAAGGAGGGAGCGTTTATTTACTCTCTCAAGGGTGCGCCGGAGAGCAACCGCTCTCTGCGCTTTCACGGGGATTTATCCAACTTGTAGTCGATTCCATGCACGCAACGGCACAGAAAACTACACAAAAAGCTAAATAATAGAATCTCCCTGAATTTCAGATAGGATTTTCGGCCAGCGAGTAGCAGCCGCCTCTAAAGTCACCAAACGCGACAGACAGCTTCATGTCTGCGCACACAGGAAGTAAAGAGTAATAGTTCGAAAAGATTGTTTTTTAACCATCCGAAAAACATTCCCCAAACGATCACAGACTTGGCGCGTTTATCCTGACACTCACTCTAAGTATTTAAGAAAATAAGTTTTCCATTTTTAATCAATCGTTTTCTCTATAATAAAAAGATCAAAACCTGGACGATCAAAATAAAATAAAATAAAAAATAAAAAAATTAATAAAAATCTGACCTTATTTGGGTCAACAGTCATGAGAAAGAGATTTATGAGCCCTGAGTTAGAGTCATAAGGTTACTTCGCTGACCATGTCCACCAACATCACCATACCTCACCGACATCAAAGTGTTAATGGTAAATTAATGGCCGTTTTGAGCGGGAGGCCGTCAGGGATGATGCATTGCCAAAACTCACTAAAGGATTCGTTCCATGCGCGCTGCTCCATTCATGCGCGTTGCACCGTCACACGCCGGGACACAGTGAAAACAAACGAGTTTAGTTTTCAGCTTGTCATTAGAATTACATTTGTGTGGAATGTGATGTTCCCTACGCCTGGTAACGCGTGGCTCATCCACAGAGGTTCTACAAACACATGAGGGAGGAATTTTTATTTTTTATTTTTTATTTTTTTTAAATGAAAAAGATTTTAAAAGTTGTTTCTGATCTCTTTTGCTTCGTCCCATCCCGTGTTCAGCCTCTTTCCAATCTGCCTTTCACTTACTCTCCTGCTGGGTCGTGTCGCTCCCGCTGGTTAGCCCCGGAGACTCCAGCATATTCCTCCCCGCCTCCCCGACGCTCTCGTCTGCGTGGCTGCCAACCATTTCCCCTGCCTCTTCTAGATCCAACAGGTGGCTGACCGAGAAGTTTTTTTTGGCTTGCAGGTTGTCCAGGTTCGACGTGATCGGACTCTCCAGGCGGTTTGATATCGTAGCTTGCCTGTCCATTACATGTGCATAGCTAGAAGTCATGACGCAACTGGGGTACGGCGGAAAAAACGGAGTGGTAATAAAAAGAAAGGAAAGGATCACAAGCGAGCCAAGTAGATCCGTGCATGCAGAACGCACAAGCCGCGTCTCCAGAAAACCGCCAGATAGAACCTCGGGTTTTCCGAGCGAGAGGCAGATCTGTTCACATCCACATCAGCCGCAGACGGCTCAAACAAACTTAAAGTTTTCTGCTTTTCCCCAGTCGAGCCCGTTACAGCCAATCCATCCAGCGGTGCGCGTCAGACCAGAGAAACATTAGTCTGTGTTTGTCCTGCGGCCAAAGAGCGACTTTCAAATGAGTATTTCTAAGAAGGCATACAAGAAGAAGAAGCTCTGTTCTCACTCCGGTTGAGTCACATCTGAGCATGAAAAGCTGCTGCTGCTGCTTCTGCTGATGACGACCAGATGCGCAAATCTTCGAGTGTGCGCACAGCTTGCTGAGGCGCGGGGAGGCACAACGGTACCGCCGCGCCTCCAGGCTACAGACCCCATAGTCGCTCTCTCTCTCTCTCTCTCTCTCTCTCTCTCTCTCTCTCTCTCTCTCTCTCTCTCAAATGAAACTTTGCGGCCCCTGCGAGGGTAGACACACACTCTAACACACCCTTAATAAGAGCCCCGTAATTACGTGGCAATATGCCTTTATGCTGTGTCTGACGCTTCACAGGCCCCCACCACGAGCTGCCACCCCTCTAAACCCTCTCTCACCTCCTTCCTCTTCCTCTCCCTTCAGCAGAAACATCATCAGCGACCCCGGCTTGGTCCGCTGTTGTGCTCCTGGCTGGCAAACATCAGAAGGACTCACACGAGTGGGCGCAGCAGAGTTTGGAGGCAGACACACGGTTGTTATCACTGTTTGTGTGTTGATAAACCCACTCTAAATGTCTTGCGGTCTGCCACCAATTAAATCAACCATAACCAGTGCCAGTCTATCCACAGAGCTGTCTGCCTGAATGCAGGCTGAGTTGTCAGGGCAGCAGAGAGACGCTTCAACACCAAATTATAGAGAAAACGTGAGGCTGAATACATTCTTTTGAATGTAAATGTAAAATGTAGTTCAGGCGGTTTCTCACAATTCAAATTTTTCAGTATTATTCTTACAGAATTTTGCCTCCTGTTATGGACTAACTTGGATCAAGTGGTTCACTGCTGGTAAACCTGTGACTGAGTTTAGCAGGCTGCTGTTTGACACCATCTTCTGAGGGGCTTGGTAATCACACAATTAACTTGTTTTAAATGTAACTTACTACTAAAGGACACTTTAGGCATCAGACTTTCCACCTTCCATTTGTCAGCCGACCAACTTTCATCTGACCGTCATCCACTGATTTTACAGTCTTATAATGACGTGTCAGTAGTTTGTTAACAGACCCACACAGCTCATACTAGACATGTTTGTGATTCTCACGTACTTTACAGTGTCTTGGCCAATCAGATCTGGAGGAGCATCAGGCCTGTCAGCTCCATCAACTGAACTCTGAATTGATGGCCTAAAACAGCCCCAACTTTGTTGGCAGGTAATGGAAGGAAAACTGAGAGAGTATGAACATTATTCTTTTTCAGAGTGTTATGACACTGAAAATCCCTAATGTTGTATATATAACGGAAATACCATGAAGTCCACCAAACATTTGGGGAGATTTTTAATGTTCAAATCAGTTTAAGATGAGAAAAAAGGAGAAACACAAATACTGAAAGAGTAACTTTTCTGAGACAGTGGTCCTCCAGGAGTCCCAAGAAGAATCTAAGGGGTCACCATCACAGTAAAATATATTTGCCTGATTTTTTTTTTTAAATGAAGTTTTGGATACATGTACAACTATAGGCCCTTAAAATGATTCAGAATAGACACATTTGAAAAGAAAAATAGCTCTTTAGTTAAGTTGTTACAAACAAAAACAAGGCATAAGTTGTGTGGGATTTATTTAACACAAGCCTCTGGGACCCTCTTCTTTAGGTCGCTTTAAAATGCTTTGTGACATGTTTTAGGACCTTTTTCTGAATGTGTAAAATAATCAGCAACCCCAGCCGACAGAAAAATGAAGTGGAGTAAAAAGTCAAATATTTCCATCTGTAATGTAAGCAGGCTATCGCAAAACTGAAGTGAATGGACTCCTTCCTCAGAGTTGGTACTGAACTGTAGGTTATTTGGTTTAGAGATCTCCATGATGAAGGAATGAAAGAAGGCTGGAGCTGGATGTGGGTGGGTGGGTGGGGGGTAAGTTTTGGGAGGGTCATGTGTTCATATGGCAGGAGTCAACTCTCTGCTCCGAGCTGCCATAGACATCCCATAGCTTCCAGCCCCCTGATCTGGGAAAAGAACACTTGATGCCATCAAAGGGACGCGGATTGAATCCAGATGTGCCTCTCTCGTTCTTTCCATGTATTTAATGAAGACACAGGGATAGAGTAGACTTTTTCATCATTAGTTTTCCCCCCAGATTCTCTTTTCCTGCCTACAAGTCCATTCCAATGCCAGCTAGGGCCAAAAAAAGGGTTGGGGTGGGGGGCTCCCTATGTCTCAGACTCAGTCTTCTCCTACAGGGCCCCTATTCTTTGTTCAGAGCTCAATGTGAAAGTGGCCTGTTTGTTCCAGTCGCTACAGTCTGCAAATGGAAACATCCAAACATCTCTGAGAGGAAAATGTCATCCTGCAGAGCTGATGTTAGTAGGAACAGTCTGTGCAAAAGGCTGAAATGGACTTTGGCTCTATTTTGGATTTTTAAAACTTATTTATTTATTTATTTTATCAAGATGAACACATTTATGCTTGTGTTCATTTTTTTTTAAAAAAAAGAAAAAAAAAAGGATTTTTGTAAATTAAATAGAAATACTTTTGGACTGACCAGTTTTTTAAAATATATATATATCTACAAACATCTGGGCCTCATTTATCAATTAAACATTATCTAAGAATCTAAAGCCTCAGTATTGAAACTACTTTTAAGTCAAGCAAAGTCAAGTCATGATAGAGTACATTGAAGTGCTTGACAGAGATAAATTAATAACATAAAAATCTATTATGGCCTAATAATGACAGCAGAGCATATTAACCACAGTGTAGGTAATCACAGATCATTTTGGGGATAAGCATTTAAAGGTCATTAACAGAAGCGTCAAGTCACTCAGGATGAGTAAATTCAGTTTATGCATCCAATCACAGATTTGTCCTGAAAGAATCTGAATGTGGATAAACTGGAAAATCTTTGCAGGGATATTCCAGTTGTTTGACATGCAAACCACATAAACAAACATCCCTAGGTTGAATCTGTTGCCTTTACACTGTACACTACAAAATAAAATGCACAAAAGGAAATCTTTGTAACTATGTAATGGGAAACAAGCGAGAAAAGTATTAAGAAGAGCAACAGAGGAGGGATTTCTCTTTGAGAAGGAGCATTCCTAGCGTGTAATTATTTAAAATCACCTCCCACATTATCACTAAGTCCTGAGTGTCTATTTGGTCAACCCTAACCCTAATGAACTTAATATTCAAATTAATGTATCAGTTTCACTTACAAGCTCCTAAATGTTTACTGATTTGCAGAATATACCATCATTTTGGTCATTGTATTTCCAAAACTAAAGTTATTGACAGAAAAACAAGACACTTTGAAAACAAGAAAATATGCAGATATTTAGTCCCCATAATAGAACAGAAAAAATATCAATGCACGAAGGGGACTTGAGGTGCTGTGTTTACAACATAATTTAATAAACTAGTTAAGGTAAAGTTGGAGAATAAAATTTGTATATCAGTTCTCTTTTACTTGTGTTTACACGTAAAAAAAAAAAAAAACAACATCTAAGAAAGATAAACGTAACCACAATAATGTACAGTGCTCAGCAAATATATTAGACCACCTGTGTAATTTGTTGTTAAGCACTACGTATATATATATATATATACAGACATATGTATATACACACACATACACACAAACACACACACACACACACACATATATATATACCATCCAGCATGAAGTGCTTTAATGCCACTCAGCTCTCGGTGTTTCACCATTTTCAACAGGAATGAGGAATATCAAACTGAATTAATTCTCTTCCACATGGGTCTGAACCGGCTCACTGGACTTCTCTGAAAAGTCAGGAATTAATCAGCATAGCATTCAATTACTAAAACACATTTTTCTGTTTAATAATGCAAGTAAATAGCTATAATTTAACATCTTAATCAAGAAATAATAATGTGCTTTACTATTTTTTCATATTTTTTTGTAAAACAGTAAATCTTAAAATCCATAGAGAACAATAATAATTATATTTTAGCGTTAAAAATATCATTTTGGTTAAAGAGTTTCTACATACTTGTGTATTAACTATTACAGAAACATTAAAAAACAAACAAACAAAGATTTAGGTAATTACCAATGCTGTTAATTTAGATCAGTTGTGGCATAAACCTGACATTGGGTGGTGGTCTAATACATGTGTTAAGCCCTGTATGTATGATGTGTTTGTGGACATGATATATGCTAACCATTTGAGTGTTAATTTGTACAACATAATTTTTGAGAAACCGGAGTTCAGCTGTGAATTTGATAGTTTTAGTCTGATGAACAACTTCTGGGCTCAGATTTAACTTCAATAAAGTACATTACATAAATCTTAAAGCCTGATCTTTTTCTGTCTGATACAGTTTTAAACTGTGCAAGCTCCAAACACAAATGATCATAAATTAATACTGAGCTTCATAAAATTAGTTTTGTGAGTTTTAGGTGGAACCTGACCACAGACTTATGAAACTCCACACTTTACTTCACGTCAAGACCAAACGCCTTCACAGGGATAATTAGTCTGGACTGATTTGCAGTTGATCCAGCTTAAGGAGAGGTGGTGGTAGCTGAGGGGTAAAGGCAAAAAACCCTGCTGACCCTTCAAGGTGAATCTTAAATGTTAATGAGGAAAATTCAGTGGTCAGACAAAGTAAATATAATACATTGTCTTCATACAGCCACTTTAAATGTTTTTTCCCCTCATTAGTTGTTTAAACGCTCAGATAAACCTTTGTTTGACCTTCCAGTTTTAAATCAAAGAGTAAACTACAGAGGACACAGCCCATAAGGCCCCGCCATACTTGCCAGAAAATAACAAACTGATGATTTCTTTGATTGATTTGCATGCTAATAGATATAACATATAATGCCATAAAACAAGTCTGTAAATCAGAGCTATAAATTCAGGAATCAAATGCAAAAAGAAATGATAATTGAACTAATGTAGGCTGAAGCCATACCTTTGATTGAAGTCATTTCCATGTCAGGCTTCTCAGAGGTGTGTCTCAACATCACAAGGCAAACACACAAACATGCATGACATGGCTTCAATTATCACAACACATAAATGGCTGTAAACAATCCAGGCTCCTTGTAAACATTCGTTATGCATGTATGCAGTTATATCTGCTGTACATCCATGTGCATATTATATGAAGTATGAATATACATATAGGCATATATTCATACAGGAAAACATTAACAAGCACATCATGTACTTGTCTGACAGCTGGACTCTCTTTCCAGATTCAGACTTTATATATCTCCAAATACCTCTAGGCCACTAGTATTTATATCGTCCTGTTCGATGTCCTTATTAAACCAAAACTGTTGTCTTCCCTCCTGTTTGACCTGGCAGGTTCCCGCTGCAGGTAAAACCTGAAAGGTCATGAAATCTTCGAGAAACTAACGTCTTTGTACAGACAGAAGTTAAATGAGTTCCACATTACATATTACATGCTGCTTCACTGCGCTCATTGCTGACAGTCCAGTAGCATCTCGTGAAGAACATTTTAAATGCACTGCTTTAACTTATTTGACTACATATTTGAAATTGCGCTATTTTTATTTTATTTTTTGTTTTATATTTTTTAACTTCAAAGGCACACAAGCATTACCAAAACAGACGCTGTCACATAAAAGCTCTCTTGGTCTTAGTGTGATTTCTTTCTCTGTGCAGGCCGGGCCCCGGGCCGCCGGGAGGGGGGGCGGCGGGGAGCACCGATCGGGCGGCCGCCGCCGCCGCCGCCGCCGCTGTCCACTGACCCCTGGTGCTGATTGGAGCAGCGCCGCGGCCCGTGTCCTGTTTTATTTCCTTTACTGGGGGTAAATGGCCTCTTTGTTGACTCTTTGTGCAGGAAACCATATGCTGCAGACACGCTCCCCCTGCGCTGCGCCTGATTGCAGCGGTCGCACCGGGACGTCTCATCGCACCGGCCGCCGACCGGAGCCGAGCCTCGGCGCTGATTGGAGCCGTGAGAGGAGGCCGTGAGGACCCAGCAGCAGTGGAGCTGGAGGCATCATGTGGCCCGTCGCAGGCTCAGTCAGCTTCAACATGGAGACATGTGCTAGAAGGCTACTCACATCATTTATTTCTCACGTTTTATAATCTCACCATCTGGCATCCATATAAATAAATATAGAAGCACATCTACCGTGCACATTACGTAAGCAGCTTAAATGTACTCTGGTTTACCATTTAGAGGTATTTGTTCTTCACTTTAGTGGTGTTTTCTATTTTACTCTACTTTATACTTGTAGTTCTACATAATTCATATGAAAATAGTGTTAATGTACTATCCATATCAGCTAAGTATAACTGATAAGTCTGGCTGCTTTGCACATCAGTGTTTTACATACAGAACACGTGGTCAGCTGATATAGGGTAATGATGAATTGATAAAATACTTACTATCCTCCATAAATGTTACACAACTGTGATTACAGGTAATTCCATGAAGGCAACACTTCAACAATCAGTATTGTACCTGACACATAAAAACATAAAAGGAGTTTTACTTTGGAAAAGAGAGTCTTTCGTTGCCCACCGTTGATGTAGTGTGAGATGCATGCAGA
>NW_007577949.1:192140-212126 GCF_000690725.1 Stegastes partitus | reverse complement strand
CGCATATGTCATCAGACAGATAACAAAAATATGAGTATGTGTGTGTGTGTGTGTGTGTGTGTGTGTGTGTGTGTGTGTGTAATATATATATTCGGATACCAGAATATATCTGATTCTGATATGAATGTATCCTGTTTCCATGTATATTGTGCACCTATACTCTTAAATATCCCTCCCTGTAATCAAAAAGTCATATCTCCGGCTTTTTTAAATCTTAAATATGAAGTCTTATAAATGTCCCTGCCTAATTAGCCTGGCTTAACTGTGTATTTTAATAAAAACACAATGAATTTAGTAAAGAATATCCTAAATATTCCCTAACTTTGTATGTAGTAAAAAAAAAATCAAATAAAAAGCTCCAAAATTAGGAGGTTTGTCCTCCGGAAAAATGCTGACTTCCTGACGGAGATACAAGATTTTCACATAAAACACCGTCATTTTATGACAGTAATCTGCAAAGTAGCTGCAGCTGTCGGATAAATGTGGTGTAAAAATGTCCACAGCGCTACACACCGGTGGCAGTAATTGAAGGCCACCTGAGCCGTGCGTGGCCGTGGCGCGCCCGGACCTGGACACGGAGCTTGTGGTTGTGTTGTTGCTGTTGTGGCTCACATGCTGCACTGTTGTAACTGTAAACGGTCTGCGGTGTTCCGACATCAAAAAGCAAATCTGCTCCTGATTAAAACAACACGGAGAGTTTACAGAGCAAGTAGGCGCTGGGATTAATTCAGCCGCACTAATTCTCATTATTTCAAAGGCCTGAGTCGCTCAGACGAGCCTCCGCTGACGGCGCGTCTTCTTCACATTGGGTCCGAGCTTTATGAGGCCAAAGGTGGCTTCACTTTATGTTGAAAGTTGGGATACTTTTTTTCCTCCCAAAATTGACAGATTCTCCCCTCAAGATTAACATCTACATTCAGTTCTGCTGGAAATGAGCTGATTTTACATCTGACATGTTAAAGAGAGCGAAATCCGCTTAAAATTCCTGAAAGATGTTCGTTGAAAGACCAACATGTTCCGTCTATCATCCAGATACTGCTGGGTTCCTATCGAAACAAATATATTAATTTGGCTATAACAATGAATCTTAAAACAGATACAGAAGTTAGATTAGGCTCCAGAGTAAATCAAATGAATGCAGCGAAGTGTGACCTGGTTCCACATATTGTCTGTTTAGTTCCATCACAGTTGTAGCTGAAGTGGAGTTCAGAGTCCACAGCGAGCTGGCTGGCTGGGTGGGGGTGGGTGGGGGGGTGGGTGAGGGTCTCTGTGGCTCTCGGACTTCTCGGGTTTCGGGGTCTTTTTCGACCTGTCGAGCGACGCCAGCGCCACATAAATCACACTTTACTTTATAAACCCCCTGCTCTCTGAAGTCCGGCCCAGCACACACACACACACACACACACACACACACACACACACACACACACACGTGCGCGCCTTCCCAGTGGAAATGTATTATGTATTCCCATGTAGAAGTGATTTCTGCAGTTTGAGCCCAGTTGGACGCTGTAATCTCCGCTGTCTATATCTTCTCATTTTTCTTAGTCATAATCCAGAGCACATTTCTCTTCCCCCCTGAGGAGTTATCTGAAAGGATTGTGACAATTGTTATTATTCCCATTTAAAACTGAAGCAGTGAGGGGGATGATGGGAAGATGTGGAGGAGAACAAACACTTTTATCTATTTGTGCAGGCCTTCATTTAGCAGAAACTTTGAGTAAAACAATGTGGAACGAGCTACAGAGGAATCCCTATTCCTCCATGAAGCAACGTTCAGAACTGTCAAAACGCTTTACCTTGTTTACTTGACACATTTTCCATGTGAGCTTGACATAATTTTTTATGTAAGTGAAGTCTGGACATATAAGTTCACTGTATTTGAATCTCTAAAGCACATACAGTCTTATGTCCCCACTTAATTTTTAATTGAGCTGAAAAATATTTCGTGTTTATAAAAAACTTATAGAAAAAAGACAAGATTTGCAGCATTATGATGAATACAAAAAATATACTGCGGTCTAACAAAACCACCACAATTTTCAGTCTTTTTTATAAAAATCTAAATTCAGCAGTAGAATTCTAGATCCTAATAACTCATAAGATTTCATGTTGTGATTAAAAATTCTGTTGTACTAAGTCACACATAACTCTGCTGTGTGTCAGGTGTACTCAGCAGTTGTTCCAGTAAACGTTCAAGTACAATGAGCAGGTTACGATTTACAGTACACTCCAAAATAAAGGAAAGTGTATACAGAAATGTAGTTGAAGTACCACAAGTAAATGCTCTCAGCGTACTAAATGGTCCTTTTCATCGTAGTACATTGTTGTTTCTAGTTTTTAGAACTGATGTACTCAAATATAAAAAGTCTTTTATGATTGCAGGCAGTCAAGGTGCAGCTATTAGCAAGTCAATACTGAATATTTTGACTTCTTTTTTTATTCAAATTGGCATGTCTATAAATGTTCTTTGCTTGAAACAAGCAATAAATATGAAAAGAAAGTTTCAAAGAATGCTGGAATATTTTTTAAACCAAATTTTCAAGCTCAATTGAAGATTAAAATGTGTTGATACATATTTCATCAGTGTATACAAAATATTTACAACCGTTAGAATTTGCAATGTACATACAGATACTGAAAAAATGCAATGGAGTAAAAATTCTTATATTGATGCATTAAATGTAATGGAGAAATGTATGTAGCATAAAATGCAATACTCAAGAAAAGTACAAGTAATATACTTTAGCAATCGTACTAGAAATACACTTAACCACAGTCCACCACTGGATCGTTTTCATATAGATCTTTACAAGTAAATGGGAATGGCATAACTGTATTGGTTTTATCTCATTTGTTTAACTTCAATTTGAAGAAATAAAATTTGCAGCTGAGGACATCCAACATTAATCTTGGAGTTTCTGCAGGTACCGACAGTACAGGGGTCACTCTCCCTCTCTCAGCCTCTACCTCCCAACTAATTAAAAAAGCTGCTTTTACAGCCTCTCATTCAGACTGCCAGATGTGACTGGAGCACTGCAAAACTCAAAGCAGTTTAGACAAAAACCTACTCCGCTTTTAAATGTATTGAAAAAGCAATGGGAGAAGCACTCTTACACTTACTGTGTAAATTCCTTCCCAGACCACAGAGTCAGTCCTGCAGATAGCTTATTGTCTTTGTACTAAAATGATAAATATACAGACAAAATACATATAAAAATATGATTCTTTATTTAAGTCAAGTATCACCCTGTACAGAAAATCTAAATACAACCCTTTTTAAATATTCATCCCATTTAAATACATGTTTTGTGTTGAAGAATATACAAATTAATGAATCAGATTTTGGTCAGGCTCACACAGTTCTTAAATTTTCACTAGATCATTGTTGTATATTATTTCTGACATTTTTTCATTTGGAGCAAGAGAAAGTAAAGCATGTAGGTCTGCATAAACATATGTAGCAGAAAGCATCCGTACATACATTAACATATCATCTTACCGTTCAGGAGGCCAGCAACTCCCCGGCTGCACTGACAAGATGAGAATTAGCTTTGTGAAACTTGAGCCCAGTGCCAACTAACAACTTCATCTACAACAATGGATTAATGCTTTGCTGAGTCTGCATGAAACAGAGGCTTTCCAGGAAATATACTGTACCAATCCTTCATTCTTGCCACAAAGTGATGAGAATCAAAAACAGCCATCTTTTGAATTCAACCTTTGCTCTGAGAGATAATTCACATAATGATGTAAAGCCACAACTTTGGAAGGCAGTCCATTTTTTGGAAGGCACACATAAAAAATGGCCAATTGAGGATAATGGCTACAAGATACTTTTCTGATTTACTCTGCAGCTGAACATGATTCTGACTGATCCTGCAGGTACAGATGAACAGTTGGGTGTCATTCGAAATTCTGGAAACACTCAAGTTACTATACCAATATGAGAAAAATCCTTTGCATGACATCTTTATTTTCTGTTTTTTTTTTTTTTAAATGTCATAAGACACCATAGTTTTCCATTTAATATGTTTAAATTAAAGCAGTCTCACGAGAAATATCTGAATTAAATGACCACAATTTATATAAAAATCCCCAAATGTCTGATCAAATACTTAAAAGATTACATATCTGGCCAGATGCTCTTTACCCGCCTTTGTTACTCGGTGCAACACACCAACCCTGTCTGCTAAAACCTGCTGCAACATACTACTTCTTAGCAACACCGATAACATTTGAAAATAACTGTACAGCCATCCAGATTATGTGTTCTTTTTAAACATGATCATGAAGAAATTAACTGATATTAGAAACACAAAATTTCAACGCGACAAAAATAAGGGAAGCACAGTATTGTGGGTCGGTCACACCTGGCACCAGTTACTGCTAGTAACGTCAGCACTCTTCACTGTCAACATACTTAATTTGTTCAACTGAAAAACTGCCATGAACATAATCCAGATAGCAATCATGTTTTCTCTTAGGCAAAAAAAAAACATTCAGTAGTGTAAGATTGGAATTTTTAGGGGACAGGGTTGTGCAGACTCATTTTCATTGTTATAAAAATAGTACTACCCTGAACTAGATACACAGCCGCTCCCAGAAATAAACACGTTTGATCAATCTGACAGTGTTAGTAGGAAAACATTAGCATTAGTGTTTTGGAGTGGACAATATAAGATAATATGAGTGTCTCTGTCTCTGCAGATCAGGAGGCTACAATTTCACTTTGTAGATGGTTTTCTGGTGTTTTACAGTCTTGTTCAGGTTTTGACGGTTCGACCACAGGTTGGTTGTCTAGCTGTACGGCATCTCTGCTCTCTTTCTTCACAATCTCTTCACCTGTGGTTCTACAGTCTGTGGTTGATAGCACCATTCCCTCCTGATTCTCCACTGAACTGTTTTCTTCTTTCTCCTCTCTCTGTGCCTCCACACAGTTTCTCCTCTCCTCTTCTTCTTCTTCCTTCTGCCTCTCCAGCTCCTCCTCAGTGGCCTGAAGCTGCAGCTGCTGCATCAATTCCTCCAGCTTGAGGGCTTTGCGCAGCTCGTTCTGCTGGATGATAGCACAGAGGTGCTCTGTTAGCTGCTCCTTCACCTCTGTTTTCTTGTGCAGGTCCAGTTTGGCCATCACATACTCAGCCTCTGCCTTCTCATAACGCTTTCTGTGACAAAATGTGAAGAAAAAATGTGGAGAAAAAAATGTCAGAAACATAACAGTAAATTTATAACAATCATATAAATAATACATCTAATTTAAGTCTTGATTTCCCTGAATCACTGTAACTCTGTGAGAATATTTGCTGTCACAGATTCCAATCGACTGTTCCTTGACAGTTCAAAAGAACTATAGCCAAAGTGGATACGGACACATTATGGAATGTCAAGCAAAACTGGCTCCAGCTTCTACAATCTGAGGAGTTGTTTTTTAAAGATGATTTTTTGGGGGCTTTTCCGCCTTTATTTCATGGGACAATTTAAAGGGAGAGTGGGGAGAAGAGTGTGAAAAGGACAGGCAGCAAATGAGCCATTGGTTGGACTTGAACTGCAGCCGCTGTGTCGAGAACTACAGCCCTGTACAGGGGTCGCTGTCTGATCCGGTTGAGCTACCAGGGTGTCCGATCTGAGGATTTATTTGATTTGTTCTTTACCATACATCCATTTTCAACTGAACATCTTTGAGCAATGGGGCTGTTAGACAAACTAGCAGTATGAAAAAGACTGGTTCAGGGCACCTATTGGGAAGTCTCAAATAATTACAAATATTAGTAAAAAGAAGTGCCAGATTAATTCACTTATTAGAGTACTCTGGTTTATAAAGAAGAGTGGGAAATGACCTTTCATCATGACTGATGATACAGGAAGTTAAACATATTTCATTTGTATTTAGTGAGTTACACAGGATTTTAGATTCAAGCTTCACTAATCACTGCATGTTGTCACAGAGTCGCACATTCTCCAGAACATCTGAGCAGAACGCCGTTGTGTATAAAACACACAAGCTTTGTAAGTGGAAAAAGGTTCTGTGAGTACAGGAATACAGCTGCAGGGGGCAGTGTTTCTAGGGTTTACAAACAGAGCATTAACAGTAAATGTACAGTACATTCATAGTGATATGGCCTATTTAAAAAAAAAAAAAAAAAATTAAAAAAAGAGTAGCACACTGACATCTTTCAGCACAGCCCTGTGATCGAATATAAAACAGTGCAGCGCATGAGGAGCTGCATGTACAGTGGCTGAACGAAACCAAAAATTTAACAAAGACAAACACGTTTTCAAATTGGCTTAAGCAGGTGGATATATGAAGAAAACAACATTGTTTTTAACAAATAATTAATATTATTCTGCCTCCACTGAAAACAGAAGGCTAACAGCAAACTGTGGCCTTGCTTTACTCTTGTTTCAACTATTAGTAGATTTGTATAATGAACTATTTCAGGAATATAGTGATTTGAATGTCTGTCTGTGGAAGGTCTCTATTTGGGAAAGTAAGTAACTGTTTATATTTATAGCTGACATGCTGAAAATTACTTCAACAAACCTTTGCCTACTTGTCATTGTAACAGAGGCATCTCTCTCATTCTCTGACATTTGTCGGAATGAAGTGGACTTAAAATTCTCACTATACAACAAAAGGGACCCTTTTTCGCTGCAGACAATTTGGCTTGTCACAGCAGGGAAAGCACAGGTGAAATTAATTCTATTAACAGAGTCTCCGTTCCATCAAGTGTTGCCATAAGCAATGACAATGAAATAAAATGCTCAAGAACAGGCCATGAACCCATCTGTAAGTAAACTTTTGATTTCCTAAGCTTGACAAATCAACATATTTCATCTCTGATGAAGACGCGGTATTGTTGAAACGTTAGTCCGTTTTCACAACAAAAGGCAGCAGTTTAGGCAGTGTGCTCCAGTTCCCTATTTTTTGTTAGCTGTCCTTGAGCTCAGAAGCACCTGCTTCAGCTGCATTTTGCTGGAAGATGTGCAGAGGAACCTGTTTCTATGTGAAACATATGTATTGGACTCTAGTACTTTCCTCTCCTCCTCTCTGCATATAATTCAAACAGCTTCTCACTACTACTGTGTATCCATCAGGAACCATTCAATTGTTTTTATTAAACTCAACTCTCTAATAGTTTTGTATTTTTTTTTACTGTCGTGTCTCTCTACCTTGCAGCAGTGTAGTCCCAGCTGGCTTGCTCTATCTTTCCTCTAAGGATGCCAATATCATTTGACACCATGTCATCAAGGGCCTGCAGCTCCTTCTGGATTCTTTTCAGCTTTACAGCCTCTGCCTGAGTTTGTCTGGATCTGTTGAGATAAACTTTCAGGGTTAATTTTTTTTGGTCTTCACTGTATTGGAGATCAATTCCATCTGTCATGATTACATGTTACTACACAGCATCAAAATAACTTGTACTTACTTCTCTGCAATAGTTTTTGTCAGCAGAGCTTTCTTACGTTTATTCCTCTCTTCAATTAGTTTGCGCTCTTGCTGTAGTTGTTCCAGGCGTGATTTTTCCCGTCTGTGACCACACACAAAGACAATTCAACACATTAAAATGCATTTTAAATACAAAGTCAAAAAAAGAGAGGGAACTGACATGATAAAATTAGCTGTAGATCTGATACAAACCTACAAATTAACTTTTGAACAAAAAATATGAAAACATATCCTTTCGAAAGGCTGCTTAATCATAAAGTAAGATTATGAGATTTTCCCCATATTGTGGAAACATATATTGGACTTAGGAAATTATATGAAAATGTTTCAGTCCAAATCAGTCCCTGCTTTCAGTTGTCCCTTCCTTGTCTTACTTATCTCACAACTGTCTTAAACATATCTTAGGTCTTAATACTCAGTTCCAATTTTAGTTAAATCATATCTTTTGTACGACATGTGCATGACACATGATGTGAACCTAAAGTTCTCCAACGCCATGCATGTATAGATTCAACTGAAATGTAAGCTCACTGTGAACAAGACTGATTATGTTAGTATCATTTGTGCAGCGGTCAAATGTGCAAAAAAGGAAACGTCAAAATACGTGAATTCTGACCGAAGCGTTCTAAACATGAATAGCCAAACAGGTGAATGTCAGTCACATCTCAGATCACATACGCATGGTTATGTTCACAATACATTGTCAAGTGACACAAATCTGATTTGTAAATAAACTCATTTCTCATTAGGTCTGAACCACTTGCATATTAGGTCGTAGAACTGACACATACCTGATCTCTGGCACACATTAGTATATTTACATGGAATTTATCCCACATTATCCTGATTTTGATCATATTTGGGATATTACATTATTGTAAAGCATGAAAACCAAGTAGATCTTATGACTGTGCACAAAATTACTACAGTAACCAGGCTACCCATCACCCATGTTCAATTGTGTCTTAATTTGCCGCAGTCTCAGTAACTATGCTTTATATCCATAAACAATGTTCAATAAGCAGGATAAAGTAAGTCACAGTATTCTGGTTCTGTAAGACTTTTCAAGGTTTCTAAAACCAGGGTAAGATGTTTACATGCACAGTACATAATCAGATAATCCAGACTCAAGATGACAGCCACAGCAACAGCTGTTTCTACCCCCCCATCGCAGGCAACGGTAGTTTCAAGGGTAATAAACAGTCTACATGTTGTTTCGGGCCTTTACAGTGTGTATGGTAACAAAAGCATACTAACAGTTCCACCTCTTGTTTCTCCAGCTCTTGGACCGGCGGGCAGCCCTCATCTGCAGCTGGTTCATGGTTGTCATTTGGTTTCGTCTCAGCGGGCTTCTGCTGCACCTTCTCTTCGTTATTCGGAGCCCCTGACCCGGTTGCCGGCTGAGACTCTTCCCTCTGCGGCGGTTTGGTGAGTTGCTGCTCTGGTGGAAGGACAGGGGATCCGGCTCCAGCAGTTTTCTGAGCGGCTAACTGCAGTGCCTTCTCCCGCTGTAACTGTTGCCGACTCCGGTTAGCTGGACCTGGTTTTCGACCGCGGGCAGCCCCAGCAGGTACCGCAGATTCTAAAAACATACGCGGTCCGAGCTACTGTTAAAGTGGTATTAAAGATAAAGACAAGCAGAGCAACCAATCGGAAAGCCTAGGGAGTAGTAGGAAACGTTACCTTTTTGCTGCATCCTCCGAAGCTCCTCGTCAGAAAAACCGGCCCAGCCGCTCATTTTACAATCCACAAGTAAAATGACCCAAACAAGACAGTAGAAATGTTGCATGCAGCAACTGTTCTGATTATTGCACGTTGACACTCATCGAAACGTCTCAAATTTACAGTCAAAGTCTACGAAGCTACAAAACTCCCACACCGCCATCTTTGTTTATTGATGCCACGTCAAGGACCCGCAAAAGACCGGCGAAGTTGACGTGACAGATATCGCCTGAATAAAAAAAGAATAAAAAGAAGAAGAAATAGTAACGGATAAAGTTGACAACGTTTCATAATTTAAAAAACATATATATATATATGTATGTTTTGCCGAAGTTAAAAATATATTTTGACGTATTTTAATAATTTGAACACAGACGTAAGACTTATGATAAGATCGAACACTTATCAGTCGTGTATAAAGTGTTTAGGTTTAGAATATACTTTTATGTTAGTGTGTTTCCACTTAATTTTGCATCCGTTGTGCCTGCATTAATTTCTCATCTGCTGCCACCTTCAGATCTTTGAAGGACTGACTATGGGTCAGAGGTTAATTAAAGAACCACTTCATGTGAAAGCTGCATGAAATTTAGTGGTTGTACTGCAAAGTGGAGGCATAGACACCCTGTTGTGTGGGTGTTGAGTGTGTCTAATTTAATTTACTCCCTATTTGTAAACAGGCCAGACAATATAAATCAGATATTATAATTATAATTATATCTATAATTAAAATAGATTTTATATCAACCATTTAAGTTTCTATGATGACTACAACATCAGAGCATAAAGATTGTTCGTATTCTGTTCTTTACATTTAACTGTGCAAGCTTCACTAGAAATTCTTTAACTCTGATCAGCTACTCTTATTTACCCAAGTACAACTGACACCAAATTGCCTCATTTTGACTTACTTACTGTAGGGGAGAGTAAACAAAACTTACTTTGGGGTGCATTCTGTCGAAATTTCTTGCTTTCAAAAAATCAACGACTTGGGCAGTGACCACCGGGTCATTTCTTGAATGGTGTTTTTTCAAATGCAGAAGAGAAGATAAAATACAATCCAGGAAGGCTGGTTTGTGGAATAAACCCATGGGCTTAAACAAGGTTAAACACAGCACAGAAGTCTATAATACTATAAGACAAGACTTTAGAGTACAACACAATATATCACAATAACCAATCATTTTTCCCTCTATTTGGATCATTGAACAAATACCTTCCATGTTTTTGTCATAGCCTGTGTTCCCTGCTTCACCAACACAGTAGTCTCTTGGTGAGGGGAATGCACTTTAATTCTCAGTTTTATCATGGCCAGGTTCTAAAAGGCATGAGCAGCTGGGGCTACACTTTGAAATCAGGTCTGAATGGTAATCAGACTTTTCAAACAGCCCCGGAAGCCTTTAACTTCTTTAATCCTGTCACGTCATGCACTTTTTTTTTGTTTTTTTTGTTAACACATACAAAGTGATGCCACACATATCATGTCTGCTGAGTCATGGTTAAGGTGAAGGTGGGATCTGTGCAGGACCAGAAAACTATTTGAGGACTTTGCTACAGGGGACTGAGTCCCATTATTTTTACTCTTGCTTTACTGCTATTCAGCAAACACATCACACACTGCTTACATTCAGCTCTATTATAACTTATGCCGTCATTACTGTCCATGTATGACTTTGCACGGTAATTGGTCAAGGTATAAACATAAAGCGTGTCTTTTCCTTGGCAGTGCTGAGGAGTCAAAGCGATGCAAAAAGAATGACCTCTGCTTGGAAACTAATAAAAACTTGCCTCCACATCTTTTTTGCATCTGGAAGCCAATTATGTGCAAGTTAAAAGGCGAAACACCTCAGGAGGGCATAAATTGCCGGCAGAGTGCAGACAGAACCAGGCATGGAGGCCAGATGGCAGAGAAAGAACTACTTTGGGCTCAGAATGTGTTTTGCTGCTGTAATGCCGGGCAGAGGATAGGACAGCCTTGGATCCCTGATTAGAGAGAGCCAGAGGGTGCACATGGCTCATTACTGAGATGACCTGTGGAGGAAGATCAGGGTTAGAGGTTGGGGGGAAGTGAATAAATCCCCTGCGGGAATAGGTGGTACGAACTGAAGAGGAGGTACAATGATGAGTCCACTCAGTTCAGAAGTTCAGCATTTCAGATCTGTCGCCCACGTGTGTTAAGTAGCGTTTACCAAGAGTCAGAGAAAGTTTGTCCTCTCTGCAACACAGCAAGTGGACATTAATCTGAAGTTTGTTCATATGTGACTTATTAAACAAAATCTATTTTTTAGATGGGAACCAATACAATAAATTGTGTGAAAACTTTAAACATAAAGTTGCCTATTTGTTAGGCAACTTTTTTGCTCATATTGTTCCTCTAATCAATCTCTTGTCAGCAATGTAAAGGTCCTTGACTGGTGATTTTACACATCCCATTTTTCCCATGACAAAAAAATCAGAAACACTTAACTTTTTTTCTTTAATTTAGCACACCAATACTTTATTTAGATTTATGTGCATTTTTTTTTTACTCACAACTATTTCGGTTAAATCATCAAATAAAAAATTCATCTGTGCTTATCAGCAAACCAGCATTTCCTACACAGCCAACATTTCATAGCAAACAAAGCAGTTGTTGGGCAAATGATTACAGACCACATATGAAATAAGTTCTGTTCAGGACTGAGACTTCCATGCTGTAGGAACCAGCCCTGGTTGTTACTGTATCAGGGTTTAGGCTAACATCATTATGTTTTTTTTCTTATGAAAGTGTAACATTTAGGTTAAAAACATGAACCACAAGGCATAAATTAAACTTCTGCAATGTTATATATTTTCAGTGTATTTTCCTACAATATCTCATACATAAAAACAAGGTTGCTAAACCTGTAGTGGGTGTCTGCAGATCTCTACAATGAAACACAGATACCATACTTATGTTGGACATCCATGGAAGACCATGCTGGAGAAACATATATTTGAAGAGTTCATTTGCAAAAACAGATAACTCCATTTTTATAGATTTTAAGAAAACTTTTTTTTGTTGTTGTTTGCATGAGATAATATTAATCAAACTGAAGTTGAGAGGATTTGACCCAGTAGAAATGACATGACAAAAATAGAGATAACTTAAGTTTGATTGATATTGTCTCAGGTAGACGATGGAAAAGCGCGTTTTCTGAACGTTTTTGAAGATGGAGTTATCTGTTTTTGCATATGAACTCTTCATTTTTTGACTTGTTTTTAATGTATAAAGACCTCTAACAGAAGTCCTGATAACATACTTTTTGTGTGTGTCCACAGCGTTCAAAGTAGGTCGGGCCAAATGTCCAGACTGTGGAAGGGAACACCTAAACAACACAATGTAACTCCAAGTCAATCACACTTGTGCAAAATCAACCTGTCCAGTTAGGAAGCAACACTGATTGTGAATCAGTTTCACCTGCTGTTGTGCAAATGGAACAGACAACAGGTGGAAATGAGAGGCAATTAGCAAGACAACCCCTGTAAAGGAGGGGATCTGCAAGTGGTGACCACAGACCACTTCTCTGTTCTCATCCTTTCTGGCTGATGTTTTGGTCACTTTTACATTTAGTCAGTGCTCTCAGCCCTAGAGGTAGCATGAGGTGGTGTCTACAACCCACAGAAGTTGTTCAGCTAGTGCAGCTCATCCAGGATGGCCCATCAATGTGAGCTGTGGCAAGAAGGTTTCCTTTGTCTCTCAGCACAGTGTCCAGAGCCTGGAGGAGATACCAGGAGACAGGCCAGTACACCAGGAGACACGGAGGGAGCTGTAGGAGGGCAACAACCCTGCAGCAGAACTGCTACCTACTCCTTTGTGCAAGGAGGACCAGGAGGAGCACTGCCAGAGTCCTGCATCATGACCTCCAGCAGGCCACTAATATGTCATAAAAGGAACAGTGTGTTTGAGGTGTACCTTAAAATACATCCACAGGTGTGCCTCCAGTTAACTCAAATGTTGTCAATTAACCTATCAAAAGCTTCCAAAGCCATGACATCTTCACCTGGGCTTTCCCAAATAGTTTGAAGACATAGCAATCTTAGTGTATGTAAACTTCTGACTTTGAAAACGTAGCAAAAAAAATTTCTCTAAAAAATTCTCTCTCTCATTATTCTGGCATTTAGCAAATAGAAATAATTTAGGTCATACTAACTGACCTAAAACAGGAAACGTTTAGTGTGATTTAATGTCAAACAGTGAGGAAAAAAAGGTTATACATCTTTTTATATAGTGTATGTAAACTTCTAGTTTCAAATGTATCTGGATAGTGAATATGGACGGTAAGTGTCACAAACACGCAAAATTAACATCATATACACATTTGTCAAATGTGGAATGCTTGCTGACTTGATTCCTTGGAAATATTATAATATGACATGAGGAACATGGTCTAGTTCTGTGGTATTCAGCCATTGTTGATGATGCTGACAGAGGTATCCAAAGACACATTTGGTTTTATTCCACGTAAGAAATGGTCATTTGTTTTGAATAGAACATTGGCTTGTAATGGTGGATGATTTATATTTGCAGTAAGTGTGCCCATCACCTTTGGCCTCCCTGCTATCCTTAAAGACACATAGCCTATGTGGCTGATTCAATCAAACAGGAAGCACTGTGAAACATAAACAGCCAGTCCGAGATATCAGGGAGTAGGAGCCTGGAAGGAATTGAGGATGATTGGGGTCAGGCCGTGGCTACGGCTCTGAGCTGGAACCTGGAAGAACTTCTAATTGCTGTTTAAAAAAAATATGTATGTAGAGTCAAAGCTGACCCCTCAGCCTTCTTTCCTTTTCTCCACCAAAGTGCCTTCTTGCTTCCCTCAGCTATAGTTGTGAATTTGCTCTTTATTTTCTATCGTTGACATGCCCTTCTGCCATTTGCAGCCAGTCTGTAGTGCTAGACAGTGGCCTGACATCATGCAAACTTTTCCTTTTATCATTCTCTTCACCTTTGGTGTGTGCATCTCAGTTTTGGTGCGTTTCCCCACTCTCCTATTGTCTGTGGAAAAGAAAAATGGTGCTTTGATTCAGTCGTGGTTTTGTGAACTGCTTCTTGACAGTCCTCTTTCTCTTTTTAAGTTTTTTGCTTGAGCCTAAAATTTTCCTGTAAACATTCCCTTAAGCCATTTTATTGTTAGAAAAACACTTATTAAACAGTATACTGTTATATATATTTGATCTTGTCAACTCCTTTATCGACATGGAATATTTGAAGGTCATTCCGTACAAAATCATTACATTTTTAGAACATTTTCTGCTCAGCCCTTGTCTTATTTGCCTAACATTTTTTCTAGAATAAAATATGGATCTTTAAAAAGACAATTGTGAAACTGTAACTTGATATATCAAACACTTTCTGGCATAACATGTTTTTTAAAAAGCCTGTCTGCCTACTTTCATCATGCCAAATTTTAAGCTTTTCTCTTTAATAATTCCTAATATATTGCTATCCAAATGCTCTTGGTACCAAATTTTAAGGTGTGAAAAAAAAACCTTCTGAATATTAGGTTAAAGCATTTATCTCAGAAAGTGCTTGGTATATCAGTCTAAAATATACCAAAAAATACCATTTTAAATATCCATAGTTTATGATGAAATGCAGTTTTAAAAAAACAAACCAAAAAAAACAGATGTTGGAGCAGAAGGCCCTTGATGATTTGAAATGGAATAACCCTTAACCCTCCACAATATTTGGTACCTGATCTGAAGAAGAGTGCAAGACAAAGGAGGTTTTTTGTTTTTTCACAGGCTCCGTCAGTGATGGATTTTAATATTTATTCTGCTGTCGAAAGCTTAACCACTATCATGCGATTGAGGGACATGCTTCAATGCTGCCCTGTTCTTGAGGCTGCTCAAGGACATTTTCAAATTATTAGCACTTCTTTATTATGTCTGATCAATCTATACTTATTAACAACTGCAATTATATATATCTATGTAACAATTCAATTTTCCATTCAGTTTTATTTCTACAGTGCAATTAACAACATATATCATCTCATTCTGTACCTCTTACCTGAAGGCAGGAGGGAAAACAGATGGTAGGATGGGTAATGAGGATCCTTGATTATATCGGAAGCTCTGCCTGTGCAGTGCTGTTGGAAAATTTCCACGAAGAAGGGAGAGGGGCAGCAGTGATCTTACTGGCTGTTTTCACTAAATGGCCAAGTTGGTGACGGCTTGTCTTTACCATACCAGGACCTGAGGCTGTAGGTCAGAATGCTTTAGGTGGTGTCTAAAGAATGGGTGGTGTTGGGCTTTCTTCACAATAATCAAGGTGTTGGTGGTGGAGCTCAGATCACCAGCCAGGTACATGCCCAGAATGTTTACATTGCTGACCTTGTGCACACTGGCGCCATCAGTGGTCAGTGATGACAGTGCTTGCTGACCCTTCTAAATTCAAACAACATCTATTAAGTTTTGTCAGTGTTTAGGAGGAAGTTGCGGGATCTGCACCACTCAGTTGCTTCACCTGCATCCTATAGGCCGACTCGTCGTCGTCAGTACTGAGAACCACCACTGACTGACCTGTCATCAACAAACATAACAGTGTGTTTGGCATTGCCATCGTGGGTAAGCAAAGTGAACAGAAAGGGACTCAGAATGCAGCAGTGAGGGAAACCTGCGCTTGCTGAGATAATTCTTGATGTATGACTGCTGACCCTGACTGTCTGCTGCCTCTGTATCAGGAAGTTAAAGACCCAGTTGCAGGTACCTGTGTCCATACCCAGCGATCCCAGCTTTCAATAAGCTGTTGGTGAATTAAAGTGTTAAAAGCTGAGCTACAGTCGATGAAGAGGTGTTTGGTATAGGTCTTCTTCCACTGTGTGACATGTGAGGTGCACTGTAATGTTGATTTCATCCTCTGTGAACTTGTTGGTACTATGTGCAAACTGTAGAGGATTTAAGTTTGCAGAGAGGCGGGCCTTAATGTGCTTTATGACAAGCTGTTTGGAGCATTTCATCACTATGGGTGATCCCGGCATCTTAACTGAGACACAAACCGCGGATCTTCTAGCTGCGAGGCGACGGTGCTAACCATGCAGCCATGAATACTTATGATATCACTTATTTAACATTTTATATTTTTATTGAAATCTGTTTTTACTGTGACATTAAAGTCAAAATGTTGAAAAGCATAAGAGAAGAACACTTCCAAGGGGTGAGGGGCTGCTTAGTTATGCTGCTATGGGCCTATGCTATTGGAGGATTTCTCATCTATCTGTCACTGATACATTTATATAGCCACCGCTGCATATCACTAAATTTGTTTTCTCTATTGTCTTTGCTTTGTGCTTTGTCCTCTCTTCTGATCTGCAGTTACTGGTCTCACAAACCTCCCCAGTGTTTGTTGTTTTCATAGGTGTTGTTCATCTGTTTTTTTGCTGCTATCCTTTCTTCTGTTATCTTTACCCTCATCCCAACCAATTGGGGCAGTTGGCTGCCAAAGGCTTTGCTCAGTCTTTGGATTTGTTGGATTTCTGTCTAAAATGTATTATTTTCATGTCTTCATCTTACCATGTAAATTGCTTTGAGTTTACTTATCTTGTGAATTCGTGCTATATAAATAAAACTGACATGAATTAAGTTAAACCACAATCTTATTCTGTTGCCTATTTTATACTGTCAGAAAGTGCAAAAACATAAACTCAGTTCCTGTTTGTATTTGTATTTACTGAGTTTTACTACCCATTCATTGACATTACAAGGCAGTCTGGTGTCTTTTAAACAGGCATTTTACTATAACCAAACCATCAAAATTAGTACAACATTAAGCAAGCTCAATATGTTAAAGGGAGTCTATAGGATTATTGTCAGCTAATATTTTTTCCAGAAGCAAGCAAGGCTAAAGTAGGGTAGGCTAAGCATGTCTTGGGCTGTAAATTTCTGTTGAACAACAGTAGGTGCAGCTTCTTAAAGCCCTGTTGTTATAGCGAGGTTGTCAGGTTTGTGACCATCAAACCTTTCCAGAAACTAAAAACTTGTGCAGAGCAGTATTCAATTCTGTTCAGGAGTCGTTAGTCAATGAGCTGTAAAGGTGTTGGTATAAATCTCTTCTAACCTTCGGTGCCCAAGCTAGTTGTTGTCTTAAGGTTAAGCTAGGCTAGCCAATTCTAATCCAATATACTATTCGTCATATTGAGTGAATATCTCGTCACATTCCACTAGCTGTTCATTCTGTATGCACACTGAAAATAATATCTGTGGATTTAAAACGTACTGGAAAACAGGTCGGATCAGTCAACAAAACACTTATTCAGTCCAGTACTAAGAGAAAGGGATAGCAAATGTGACAAATACTATCTAAATATGCCAACTAGTTAAATAGCAACAGTCTTTCTGTAGAATCATATAATTCACCTTTAACACAGTGTGATTTATATACCTTAAAATACACAATTATTTGACATATTTTGATGTGTGTTAGGCAGTTCAGGAGGTTATCAAGCCTTGCATAGGTTCCCAAAAAGGCCTGTGCCTTCCTTAAGATATATGAATAATGAAACTGACAGGGGGCTGGAAACACTTGCTGACACAGGCAGGTAACTGGTTCAGCAGGGGTGTGTTTTGACTTTGGGCTGACCCTGGCTGAACCTGACTAAACAGAATCAGAAAATTTGAGTATTTTTAAACAGCCAATCACACGTGATGACAACTGATTCATCAGGCCTCACTCTTTGCCCAGAAACCCCCATAAAAAGACTTCGATTGAAGTCTCATAGAAGCTCATTAGGAGGGAAAATGTGGTCTCATACACCAAAGCTTAAATAGAGATTCAGCTGTCTCCAGCATGGCCTCGAACGATTTGGCCGCTGAATCAGATTCTTAATCAAATTATTTTTAGCTATGGCACATTTAATCCACTGTTGTTTTATTCATTAGCCATTCCACAAATTTATTGTGGCTCTGGCGGCCTCACTGTCTCTCATCTCAACCATTTCCCAGAGTGTAGCACACACACACATCTGGTCTGAATCAAGCTGAACGAGAGGGAGAGAATGCCTATTAGCAGTCTTTGGCATAGGTACACCCTGTGAACAGCCGTGCCCCATCTCCCCTGGAGTTTCTGGTAGTCCTGTGCTGTATACAAGCTTTAGCTCAGCTCACTTGGCATGCCCTTATTAGTTGATTTCATTACAAGGGGTACAAAGTGAACAGAAGTCATGGATTGGGCTTTCTCTGGCACTGCTAGTGGTAAAGCACCCCTGCTGAGAGTATATAGAGTTAAGGGGGGAAAAAAATCAAGCCTCAACTGAATTAATCATATTAAATCCAAATATGTGTTGTGTTTATGGATATGCAAAGCAATAATGATTCATTGCTCTGAACAAAAAAACAAACTGTGATAATTACACTAATTTATGAGCCCCTCTTGTTTGGCCTCTATGTTCTTCATAAACAATTACATAAAATTGATTTGGGTATTTTGAAAGTCACATTGTATGAGGCTCACTGGGTTGAAGATATAAAAAAATCCCAAATGTAGGTTGAAATGAGAGGCCATACACATAGATAAATAGAAAGCATTCATGTTAATAATCTTAACTTGATAAAAATCCTCAGATGGTGTTTTGTCTTTCAAACATTTATCCATAATTCTTTTATTTGATTATTTGTAGAGAGAATAAGGATGACGCTTAATCGTCACTAGGGTCACGGGGGGCTGGAGTCTATCCCAGCTGACTCAGGGTGAAGGCAGGGGACACCTGGACAGGTAACCAGTCTGTCACAGGGCTACACAGAGAGACAGCAGGCACACTCACATTCACATCAAGGACTATTTAGAATCAATTAACCTCAACATATTTTTGGACTGTGTGGGAGGAAGCTGGAGAAAACAACAGGGAGAACATGCAAACTCCACACAGAGAGATCCCAGGCGTTGTAACCAGGACGCAAACTTCTCGTGGTGAGGTGACAGTGCTAGCCATCGTACAGGCCAACTGAATTCAAAGAATGGAATTTTGATGGTGTTGAACTATTGACCCCCAGCATCACCGTGAAACATAGCCACAGCCAAAGCCACTGTCACACAATTTATCCACTAACCTTAATCTAAAGCCAACTTTAACCTTGACTGTTTGGCGATGTAAAGACTGAAGAAAATGTTGTGACATTCCCAGAATATCTTTACTGTCCCAAATTTCCTTCACATTCCAAAAAGTTGTCACATGCCGTACATGCTTTTTAAAATCTTTTTTTATGTCCATATTCGAAAACATGTTTTCTGAGCAAGTTTTCTTTGTATTTCTTTTCCGAAACCGCTTTCATTATCAAGGTGTCCCCATGTTCTCAGAAATAACTTAATTTTCCAAACTGTCCTCACTTTCTCAAAACATCCCAAATTCTTTGTATGTATCCACTATTCTAACATTAATTTTACTTTCCAAAAATGCAGTCCTGTTGTCTTTATTTACTCTGGCCAGTTTTATTATGGTAGATGTATTAGTATGTTTATGTGTACCCTGCTATTTAATAATGAAAATGGAAATGTTATGATAATTCTGTGTATTGGTGCAATCATTGGTAACAACTGATGAATGTATGGATAGAGGTAATGTAAAACATGTATGTTTTGACTTATTGTGACTAGTTAGATGTCGCCTAAGTTAAGAGTGGCCTTAAATAGATTACCATTGTGTAGATCATGATATCCAGGAATGCTTAGAACTTTGCAAATATTGTCCTTGCAGAGAAGTTTAAGTGGGACTTACACAGTGGAAGAAAAAAAAAACCTGAATGAATATACAGATGTTAATAAATAATAATAATAATAATAATAATAATAATAATAATAATAATAA
>NW_007577949.1:178317-191346 GCF_000690725.1 Stegastes partitus | reverse complement strand
AATTGGGAACACCCAGTGCAAAAAGTAGGAAAGAAACAGAAACAGAAAAACAGAAAACAGAAAACACACAGTGCAAAAATTGCAAGAGAAAAAAACATTATATACAGAAGATGTTTTTTTTTTTTTGTTTTTTTTTAAAGACTATATACACAAGGATGAGGTGGTTATTGCACATAGTGGAATGTGTTTGTTGGTGGAAAAAAAGAAAAAGTGCAGCAGTAACAGAGGTACCAGTGGAGTCTATAGTGCAGCGTTGTAAAGTCTGACTGTTGTTGGGATGAAGGACCTGCGGAAACGTTCCTTCTTACACTTTGGGTGTAGCAGTCTGTCGCTGAATGCACTGCGTAAGGAGTTCACAGTCTGATGCAGAGGGTGGGAGGTGTTTCCGAAGATGGAGTCCAGGGGGCAGCCACAGACTGAGCTGGCTCTTTTTTATCAGTCTGTTGAGTCTGCTCTTATCACACTCAGAGCATCCCCCTCCCCAGCACACCACTGCATAAGAGACCACTGATGCCACCACAGTCTCATAGAACGTCCTCAGCAGTGGCCTGCACACACCAAAAGAAGCAAGTCTCCTCAGCAGGTATAACCGACACTTATACAGAGAGTCAGTGTTGTCTGTCCAGTCCAGTTTGTTGTTTAGGTGAACACCCAGGTGCTTGTAGGTCCTCACTCTCTCGATGTCAAGTCCCTGGATGTTCAGCGGTGGAGTGTGTGCGGGTTTCCTGTGGAAATCGATCACCATCTCCTTTGTCTTGCTTGCGTTCATTTGAAGGTGGTTCTGCTCACACCAGTCGACAAAGTCCATGATGACCTTCCTGTACTCACAGTCGTTCCCCTGTGACACGCATCCTATGATGGCAGAGTCATCGGAGAACTTCTGCAGATGACAACTGTCTGTGGAGTCCCGGAAATCTGATGTGTAGAGGGTGAAGAGGAAAGGTGAGAGTACTGTGCCCTGAGGAGCGCCAGTGCTGCACACCAACACATCAGACACACAGTTCTGTAGCCTCACATACTGGGGTCTGTCAGTGAGGTAGTCCATGGTCCATGCAGCCAGTTGGTCACTAACCCCCGCTCTCTCCAGCTTCACCCGAAGCAGTGAGGGTTGAATTGTATTGAAGGCACTGGAGAAGTCGAAGAACGTGATCCTCACGGTGTTTCCAGTGTCCTCCAGGTGAGACAGGGATCTCTGCAGCAGGTAGATGATGGCGTCATCCGTCCCAATGCCAGCCTGGTATGCAAACTGCAGAGGATCCATGTTTGGACTCACCAGAGGGCAAAGATGGTTCAGGACAATCCTCTCCAGTGCCTTCATCAGATGGGAGGTTAAGGCCACGGGTCTAAAATGGTTGAGCTCCTTGGGACACAAGGTCTTTGGGACCGGGACCACACAAGAAGTCTTCCACTTGGCAGGCACTCTCTCCAGTCTCAGGCTTAGATCGAAAATGTAGCAGACCACCTGACAGAGCTGGTCTGCATAGTCCCTGAGCAGTCTGGAGCAGATGCCATCAGGACCCGTGGCTTTCCTGGCTCTGGTCTTCCTAAGCTGCGTTCTCACCCGATCCACTGTTGGTGTGAGGAGAGGAGGAGAAGATGGGGGGAGAGAGGAGGACCCCAGAGATGGTGGTGGTGGTGAGGGAGGTGAGGAGGGGGAGGGGGCAACTAGGGAAGAGGAGCTGGAGGTGCTGGAGGTAGACAGGACAGTGCTCAGGCTGGAGGTGGAGAGGGTGAGACCAGTATCAAATCTGTTGAAAAACAGGTTTAACTTGTTGGCCCAGTCCCTCTCCCCCGGTTCAGGGTCCCTCTGTTTGCCTTTGCCTTGCCCTGATATGGTCTGGAGTCCTCTCCAGACCTCTCTCGCGTTGTTGTTCTGTAGCCGGTCCTCCATTTTCTTCCTGTAGTTGGCCTTACATTCTCTGATCTTTCTTTTGAGATCCCTCTGTACCCTCCTCAGTTCTTCTCTGTCACCAGACTTAAAAGCCCTCCTTTTTTCCAGCAGCAAGTCTCTCAGCTCAGGAGTCACCCATGGCTTGTTGTTTGAGAAACACCGTACCCTCCTGGTGGGCACAGTAGTCTCTACACAG
This sequence comes from Stegastes partitus, assembly GCF_000690725.1. Lineage (NCBI taxonomy): Eukaryota > Metazoa > Chordata > Actinopteri > Pomacentridae > Stegastes > Stegastes partitus. Next base: position 189,259 of record NW_007577949.1, on the reverse strand, counting down.
AAATTTATGTAGTCAGTGATACAGTCCGTTAAACTGTCAATGTCCTGTCCATGTGGCTATTTTTGCTAGATGAAGTCAAGAAGAAGAAGCTGGACTGTAATCTGATTGATGCACTGATGGGCCGGACATTTGCACTGCGCAGACAGGAAATCGTTGGAAATGAAGCCACTTGTGACTGAGATTGAAAGCAGATGGCCAGCATTGTTTTCAGAAAGACAGGTAAGTTCTAACATAATCCACATGTTCTCCTTAGTCCTTGATTAATTGTGTTGTCTGTGTTTGATCCATCTGTGCCTTCCATTTAACATGTCCTATCTTGAGCCAGGGATGAGCAAATTGGTCTTCTGAGTGTTTAATATTTTTTGTTTTTTGTCCACTCCTTAAAGATTAGTGCCAAGTTTACACGTCGTGTGTCTGCCGACCTCCTGAAGTCCTTCCTGAGTGGACTTGACCAGCATTTGCCAAGGCTGATCAACCTGTACGAAGCACAAAAGAGACGTGAAACAAAACTGGGACACGACACGGAGCTCCAGAGTCTTATTGAATGTCTGGATTCTGAAGTAAGTGAATGGGAAACACAATAGCCACATTTGGCATGATAATCTGTGTAGAAAAATGTACTGATTTCTGAGACAATTGCATCATGATGTCATCTGTTTAGAGTCTGTTTTTCAGGCACTGCTGGGTTGGACGAGCAAGACTCCAACCCAGAAGACTTGAAGGCATAATGTTAAGGTCCCCTTTGTTACGGAAGTACCTTAGGGTAATTGAAATCAATTCATCCTAAGACACATGTGTGAGCATGTTTTGTTTCTGAAATGCTCACATTTTTCTTCTTTTCAAAATGGGTGCTGGAAAAACATTAGAGCCCATACATTTGCTTCTGTAATGGCTATGATGAAAGTGAACAATTGGGGGGGTTAAGGTCCAATTATCGAGTTTAAGGCTAAATGACTGTACACCCGTTACATCAGCTGTGCACATTGTACATTGTACTCCTCACTTCAAAAACTGCACTTTGACATCAGTTTTGTCATAGCCATTACAAAAGCAGGTATGAGCTCTTGTGTGGTTTTGTCTGTCATGTGAAAATTGTGGTCTCATTTGTGTTTTGGGATAAATTTTGATTTATATGGCCCTAAAGCCCAAATGCCTGTTTTGATGGTGTTGCAGAACTCCAACCTCCAACTATATGAAGTTCGAGGGATCCTCGAACTTCATATAGTTCTCCAAGGTGTGTTTGAATCCCCCAGAGAGTTCCTCGGGGGACACGGTCATAGGCCTTCTCCAGATCCACAAAGCACATGTGGACTGACAGGTTGAATTCCCATGCCCCCCTCAGCAGCTCCGCAAGGGTAAAGAGCTGGTCCACTGTTCCACGACCAGGACGGAATCCGCATTGCTCCTCCTGAATCCGAGGTTCGACAATCGGCCGAAGCCTCCTTTCCAGCACCCTACAGTAAACTTTCCCAGGGAGGCTGAGAAGTGTGATATCTCGATAATTGGCACACACTCTCCGGTCCCCCTTTGTAAAAATGGGAACCACCACCCCGGTCTGCCACTCCACAGGCACTGTACCCGATGCCCACGTGACATTGAAGAGACGTGTCAGCCATGACAGTCCGACAATGTCCAGAGCCTTCAGTATCTCAGGGTGCATCTCGTCCACACCTGGCGCTTTGCCACTGAGGAGCTTCTTAACTACCTCGGCGACCTCAACCATGGATATGGACGCAGAAGCCCCCAGTCTTCAAGCTCTGCTCCTTCAGCAGAGGACGTGTTTACCGGGTTCAGGAGTTCCTCAAAGTGCTCCTTCCACCCCAGTCTGGGTCAGCAGTTCTCCTCCCCAACTGTACACAGCCTGGGCGAATCCCTGCCTCCCCTGTCTGAGGCGTCGGACGGTTTGCCAGAACTTCCTCGGGGCCGACCGAAAGTCCTTCTCCATAGCCTCCCCAAACTCCTCAGACCTCTCCCACAGTTTTAGCTTTCACAACCGCCGCAGCTGCAGCCCTTTTGGCCAGCCGGTACCTGCCTGCTGCTTCAGGAGACCCCCGAGCCAACCAGGTCCAAAAGGTCTCCTTCTTCAGCCTGACGGCTTCCCTCACTGCCGGTTTTGGGGTTGCCGCCGCGACAGGCACTAGTGACCTTCTGGCCACAGCTCCTAACGGCTGCTTCTGCAATGGAGGCTTTGACCATGGACCACTCTGACTCCATGTCCCCAACCTCCCCCGGGATGCAGGAAAAACTCTTCTGGAGGTGGGAATTGAAAACCCCACGGACAGGGGCCTCTGCCAGATGTTCCCAGTTCACCTGCACTACGCGCTTGGGTTTACCGGGTCTGTCTGGCAGGCTTCCCTGCCACAAGATCCAACTCACCACCAGGTGGTGATCAGTTGACAGCTCTGCTCCTCTCTTCACCCGAGTGTCCAAAACATACGGCCGCAGATCTAATGATACGACTACAAAGTCGATCATCGACCTTTGGCCTAAGGTACTCTGGTACCAAGTACACTTATGAGCAACCTTATGTTCAGACATGGTGTTTGTTATAGCTAGCACAGAAGTCCAAAAACAAAACAACGCTCGGGTTCAAATCAGGCAGGCTGTTCCTCCCAATCATGCTCCTCCAGGTTTCACCGTCATTGCCCACGTGAGCATGACATGAGTCCCCAGGCAGCACCCCTTCCAGGACACCACCCAGTGACTCTAAGAAGGCCAAATACTCTGAACTACTGTTTGGTGCATAAGCACAAACCACAGTCAAAGTTTTCTCCTCTGCAACATGCAGTTGCAGAGAGGCGACCCTCTCGTTCTCTGGGGAGAACTCCAACAAGGCGGCACTCAGCCGGGGGCTTGTGAGTATCCCCACACCCGCCCGGCGCCTCTCACCGTGGGCAACTCCGGAAAAGGAGAGAGTCCAACCCCTCTCCAGGAGTATGGTTCCGGAGCCCTTGCTGTGCGTGGAAGTGAGCCCGACTATATCTAGCCGGGAATGCTCCACCTCCTGCACCAGCTCAGGCTCCTTCCCCACCAGTGAGGTGACATTCCATGTTCCCAGAGCTAGTCTACACCACCAGGGGGTGGCATGCCAGGACGCCCGCTCCTGCCTACCACCCGGTGGGCATAGCACCCGACTCCAATCCTCTTCCCTGTGGGTGGTGGGCCCTCTGGGAAGTGGCCCCGTGTTGCGTTTTCGGGCTGTGCCCGACCGAGCCCCACGAGGCCCCAAGGCTCGGCCACCAGACGCTCTCCGGCGAGCCCCCCCCCCAGGCCTGGCTCCAGGGGGGTGCCCCGGTTTCCCTCTTCCAGGCGAGGTGGCGACACTCCTTTCATTGGTCTTCATCAGGGTCTTCTGAATCGCTCTTTGACTGGTCCCTCCTCTAGAACCAATTTGCCTTGGGAGACCCTACCAAGGGCTAATGCCCTGGACAGCATAGCTCCCAGAATCACAGGGACACTCAGACCTCTCCACCACAATAAGGTGGCGATTCATCGGGGGGAAACTCATTCAACATTCATGTAATGTGTGATATACTTAATGTTACAATTTATAGGATTTACCTTACAAAAAGAAAGTGTATTCATGAAAAAATAATCAATTTCAGTGTTTACTTAGGCCTCACTAGACTGTGTAGTGGTGTGTAGATCTGCAGAGTTTCCTCCGTCCGGCAGTGTTTTAGTTATTGGTTGAGGGCTATCCTCACCCTGTCCCCACAGTCCAAAGGACTGATACCCAAATGTCAGAAGAATGGACCAACACAAAACACATTCAGAGGGAGGGAACTCTGCCGAACTACACCATCAACAAATAGGATCCTTTTGAATGCTAGGGGCATACACATTGTCTGTTCTACTATACTTCAGAACACTGACTCTGTGGAGGAACTGGCAGTGATGAAAAGAGTGGATGTTGGCCTGCTGATCACCACAGAGCAAAATGTGGAGATGACAGCCCAATCAAAGAACACTGTGGATGTTGCAATAATCCTGGAGGAGCACATTGTTTTGCGTGAGTTGCGAGATGTACCAAATGGCTTTGTGGTGCTGATTGGACTACTTTACTGCCTCAACATCAACTACCCAAAGGGACTGAAGTACAGCTTTGAGGTCATTCAGAAGGTAATCACAGACATTGAGGGAAGCCCCTGCTCTGCTCGGGTTCATGGACTGCGCAACAAATTACTTCAGCGCACAGTGTAGAGATATTCTTCAAAACAAAGTAGCCACCATGTCATTTCTATTCTAGCACTAGTTAATACATACCTGTTTCCGGTATGTTTGCAAGAAATTCACATTTGTATCCTGTTTTAAGTGTCCTGTTTACATAGGAAGAAACGTGTTTTTTTTTTTTTTAGTTTTGTACAAAACTTTTGTGTTATGCTGGAGTTACAGGCACACACACATAACCTCAGTAACTGTCCATGCAGACAGGGACCGTCACAAACAACAAACACTGTTGGCTGCATTTCTTTCTCAATGGACGCTGGCGTCACAAGGCATCGGGCGCCAAGGTGCTCGAAAATGCCAGTGTCCATTTAGAATGAATGGCAGCCAACTGCTCTCACTGCTCGTGATGGTCCCTCTTTACGTGCGCGCACACACACACACACACACACACACACACGCAAACACACACCACACTTAAACACAAAGGACACAGCATCAATACTGGGTAATTGCCATCATCTTCAGCTACCATCACATATTCAAAATCAGCTGTTCTCAAAAAATGACAGCAAAAAAAAACAACAACACAGCTAGGATTATTTCAACAATAGATGCATAAGTCGTTTTCAGTTATAGGCTATCCAAAGTGGCATCCCAATGGAAAGATGTAACCTGTGGTCTCCTTAAATAGATTAGAAAATATTTTAACCCAGATAAACCTGTATAAACGGAAGTGATTGTTTATGTGATTAAAGGGGCTTTACATCTGCAAAGGTTTAGCCATTGCGAGAGAGTCAGTTTTTGTTTTGTTTTTTTTAAAGAAATTGCCGCAGCTTAAAGTTGTTCAATGGGGTTTTATGCTTCATGTGGACATCCATGTAAGGCAAACTGCAAGTACGACAAAAGCGTTGTATTAATATTGTAGGGTATACTCTTTGGAGAAGGCAGTGTCAAAATCCTAAAATTTTCTGTTAAATAAACTGATCTCTAAGAGCAGAGTGAACCTCACATAGGTTACTGTATGCCTACTCTTGTCAGATACATTTCGTCCAATAATGCAACTATTTCAAGCACTTCACTTTCCACATCCACAGTTGCATTGCCTTGTGTTACTTGAACACAATGACGTTCCCCTCAAAAAGTGTTGCTAAAGCTACACTAAAGCTGAAGTTAATTCTGGTGTAAATACTGCATTCTTGCAACGAATAGCTTTGAGTGGTTCGGATTAGAGAGAAGCACACTCACGTTGTCACACGACGATGGCGCTGTAACACTGGCTGTTTGACGTGTGGCTGCGATTAAATCACCATCTGGCTTTCATTTCGCTATCCCAGGGAAGATGACGCGGTGCCATGCCATGACAAGATGGCATTTTTCAACACAGGATTTGTGTGAGATTTGGACCTTGACCACTGCAGTTAAGAGTAAGCCTTTATGTTACATGCTGTAAAACAAAAAAAAAAACAAGTTGACTCAACTTAAAATAATTTGTAGCCTTGCTGCCTTAAAATTTTGGTTAAGGCTAGCAAATTATTTCAAGTAATTTCAACTCACTTATAAATCAGGCAAACAATTTATTTCAAGTCAAATTACCTTAACCAATTTGTTAGCCTGAATCAAAAATGAGTTGAGATTACTTGAGTTCTGTTGTTGATACAACAAAAATATTTGTTTATTTGACTAAGAAAAGAAGGTTCCCAGAACAAAGCAATAAGCCATGTGAACTTGATCTTTTAAGTTGGAGAAACTCAGTTGTGAGTTGAAATTACCTGAAATGATTAGCTAGCCAGCCTTAATCAAATTTTTACGGCAGCAAGGTTACAAATTATTTTAAGTTGAGTCAACTTGGGATTTTTTCTTACAATGTATACATTCAATTCAATTTTATTTGTATAGCGCAGTTCACAACATATGTCATCACATAGCGCTTAACATAGGAAGGTGAAGACCTTACAAATTGTACATGTTGTAATTGTTAGGTGGTGAAGTGAGTCAGGAGGTTGCCACAAAGGATGCCTTACCTTCTTTGCTCGAGAGATGTTTGTAGTCTTAGAATTGACAGTTTGACGCCATTATCAGTTTCTTTGGAAGGCAGTCTCCAAGCGGGCATTAAATTGTCTGTTCATTGTAAACATCTGGCAGGTTTGCTACCTGGTGCAGACGTTCTAACTGAAAAGAAGTCTTAGTTAGCTGCCTTCTTAAATGGTCTTGAATCATGTGCATGGTTCAGGGATGCTTCATACAAGAAGCTATATTGAAAAACAATGCAAGAACAATCCTTCTCCCATTACGTTTTCTGGTGAGGCTGAGAACTTTTTGAAACACCATCGCTGGTCCCTTGGAGCCCCATTGATAAGCATCTGTTTGTAATTACATCCCTGTAACCACCACTGACACAGAGGTGCCCTGGCACAGAATCACTGGCAGCTAGTGCCTCTGCCTCAATGTTTACACCCCTTCACAGCACTCAGCACCAACCCCTGTGCCGAAAATAGCTTAATGAGGAGCTTTTTAATGCTTTTATAATGACAGAAACTGGCACTATGTACCAAAGCCTTGTGCCATGGCAATCCCACCTCAACTTACTAACCACCAGAGGTAATGCTGTGTGAGAGCCTTGCCCTCAGGATTTGGGAACATGTAAAGCCTGTGTTGCCATTTTTATTTTAATATGCTAACCCTTAACAACACACTCCTACAGGCATCCACCCCCATATATCTTGCTTGCACACAAAAAAACACACTTACATATACAGCTGTGCAATCAGGCAACCTCGGGGGCAGTGATTTACTACCTGGGACTATTTTATTAATTTAATTACACATTTACAATCATTCTTCTCAGAGGAAAACAGGGAGAAAAGTGCTGCCTGTGTGCTTTTTTGCAGAGGCAGCCAATCTTGTTTTATTTTATGGCCAAGAGAGAAAGATGTTGTTTTATTTTACAAGTGGCCTTGAGTTTTCCTTAATGTGTTAGAAACACAAAGGGTGTGTCCTATAAAGCAGACATTCTTATTACTCTTTTTTTGTTTGTTTGGTTTCTACTCTTTAAATTTCTTTCAGCCCACAGAGGAAAATAATCACTGCATAAAACAAATAAGGAAGCATTTTTTTCTGTGTATTTTTATAAACCCAAGCTGTCTGTCAAAAAGAAAATGTTTCAAAGACAATGACTGGCCTTCACAATGAAGCTGAGGATCTGCTTTTTGTGTATGTGTTTTCTCCATTTTGTCATTATTTCTTAAACTAGATCAAAATAAACCATTAGTCTGTTTTGAACAGCTTCCTACAAGACAGGGGAACAAATGGGTTTGGGTCACAGCAGGCTGAGAGATAAAGCTTGCAAGTTTCATCCCTGAAAGGGGACATCTGTCTCAACATTTTAACTAGACTAGGATGTGGACTGCAAGACAAACAATGAAATAACACAGTAACTCAGAAGAGCTGTTTACCAATGCAACCAAAGTAACTTTGAGGAAATTTCTCACATAAAATATTTACTTATTATTTGGTATGTGTTTGTGATTAATCATCCATCTTGACAGTCAGTATAAGAAAATTTGAATGCTGCAGGTGCAGAAGATGCTCAAAGCCAACTTGAAATATGTGGAAGTTTGAACCTTAATGATAAATTGAATACTGGTGAAAAGTTTGTCTCAGAGGTTTCAAACATGGAGTGGAGGCCCTTCCCTTGTCAAATAATCTGACAATGTCAAGCTATTTCTTGGCTTAAAAACAATTCAGAAACACTTCTGTACTACCTCAGAGCTTTTAACTTTTCATTTGCTTTTTCCATAACACCATTCCAAATCACTCGTGTCACATAAGAAATTTTAATATCAGAACTATTCATCCATCCATCCATTATCTATACACCACTTAATCCTCACTAGGGTCGTGGGGGGCTGGAGTCTATCCCAGCTGACTCAAGGCATAGGCATAGGTACTCAGTGCTCAGTACTGACAAAATACTTACACAAAATACACATCACTACAGTATTATTACTTTCTCTACAATACACAATTGTTACTTTCTTGTTTCACTGTACCTAGACTTATGTGCCAATAGGTGAATATTTTGTTAGTACTGATTTACATGGCAAAATTTCACCATAGGTTCAGAGGAATACGCGGTAAATATTGTGAAATTACACTATAAATCAAATGCTGTATTATGTTGTATGAGCATTTCTTTCTTTCTTGCTTGCTTGCTTGCTTGCGTACTTGCTTCTGTAGTTTGTCTTTTCTTCTTGTATTTCATTTCTTGAAAAACTTTCATTTCTGCTTCTTCTTTACACACTTTCTCTCAAAATTTCTAATCCATCAATCCATCCATTATCTATACACCGCTTAGTCCTCACTAGGGTCACGGGGGGCTGGAGTCTATCCCAGCTGACTCAGAGTGAAGGCAGGGGACACCCTGGACAGGTCACCAGTCTATCACAGGGCTACACAGAGAGACAGACAACCAAGCACACTCACATTCACACCTACGGACAATTTAGAATCACCAATTAACCTCAATATGTTTTTGGACTGTGAGGAAGCCAGAGAACCACGCAGAAAGATCCCGGCCCCATATCAAAACTAGGTCTGCCAAACTTAAATTGTTAAAGAAGTTCAGACACAAAACTCCTTTATGTGAAAGAAAAGGTGTAAGGAAAATATAACTTGATAATGAATTTGTTGTGCTTGCTGCTTGTCTTAAAGGTGTAATCTCACAATACCAAATCAAACACTCAGGTCATGACCTCTAGCTGAGAGTAGTAAGTAAGTAGGCTTATCATTCCAATCATCTCAACACCTTTGTCTGAAGAGGCCGTGCAGATGTATCGCCATTTGCATGCATGGATATATTCTTTAGCATGTGGCCATCAGCTCTCAGGGAGGTTTGTCTGTGGTGGAAAACATCAGTTAGCCGCCAGCGTCTGACAGAGCTCATTACTCACGTTACCGGCTGACGATGGCAAGGAGCCTTGGCTTCAAGTCAAGACATCCAGCATTGCCTGTTATTTGGGCCCTTTAAGTGATGGGGCAGAACACACACAGACAGGGCTAAACACAGCCAGCGTAGCCACCAGGAATGTGCTTTTGTCTTATTTCTGTTGATGTGTAAGGGCAGCAAGGGAGACGCATCTGTCTTCGTTTTCCTTGAAACTCTATATATGCAGAACAAGCCTTAATGCTGTCATTACATGTACTGTCTTATTGCAGCAAATCAAATCCATGGTCATGGAACTGGTAATAGATATGGCTGAAAATCACTGTGTGCATATGTGCATGCCTGAAGAGGTGCATATAATCTTCTAAAGGATCAGGGGCAAAAATGGAGAAGGGGCACCTCTTTTACACACAGGGTGAGGGTATGCTTAGTGTAAAGATTCATTTTTCCTCTAAGGTTACACCAGAGTGGCACAGGCAAGGATCAGGACAATACTTATGTGGGATGACTGGATGACTAGGTAGGGACTGTGGCTAAAAATATGGACAGTTGGTCAAACCAATTAGAGTGACATATGAGGACACTTAGGCCCTTCATCAAAGTTTGGGCCAAACAGAGAGGCACTTGGGTTAGCATATTGTCACTCAGTCATGCTCGTCTCATTCGAAGAACCATGTGAATATAAGTGCAGATAATTTATGTGGATAAATCACATAGGCAATATGGCTGACTAGAGGGAGACTTGCTTTATCTGAATAATTCTCATCGCAAGCTAAGTTGCACCAAAGCCAAACACAAGGAAATTCAAGTGACCCCTTGGCCCATTTAGAAGGCAACTAATGTAGAATAGATGAACATTTGGGCTTGATAAGAAGGGCACCTGGGATATCTAAAAATGAACTTAGACCAAACAGAGGGGAATTTAGGCTAACCACAATGGTACCTGGTCATGTGGTCCATGCAAGGGGGCATTTAGGTCCCTCCAAGAGGCACTAGGGCAACTGTGGTACTTGGGCAGACAAATAAAACACCGGGATTATTCAGAAGGACATTGGGCCAATCATAGTAGTATTTGGTCTACCCAGACTGAATACAGGCACATTTGTGCCAATCACAGGACAAAATGGGCTGATATTTGAGGTAAATGAAACACCTAGAAGGAAACTTTGCCCAATAAAAGAATTTAGTATTTGGGGCACTGAAGTGTCCCTTAGCTATGACATGAAAAAAAGTAAAGACATATCATGGTTTATGAAACATAAAGCACTTTTTCATAATGTCTCTGTCAGCAAACAAGCTGTGCTCTGAATATTGCTCCCATTAACACACAAAAACAGACACATTTACACACAAATCACAAATACGGACACAGAAGGCACCCGCAAGGTCTTCTATGATTAGAATAACTATCAAATGATCACACCAAACTATGACACCTGCTAGCATTCATGTCTGTTTCTGTATGTGTGCATGGCCTGATTTGTGGTGAAGAGAAAAAATTTCCCACCATCACTGTCTCCACCGCTGAGCTTTGTGCAACAAGTTGACTAACTTCTGGCCCACAGAAGGCAGATCATTACAAGAATTTAGCTTAATAAAAACAGACACACACACATTAAGCCATCACATAAGGAATGGCTTGCAAAGGAGATTACAGCATCCTCCATGAGTCAAATGTGTGATATGCTTTATGAGGACTAGGGAAAACAAAAACACATGGATCCACTTTGATTTTGAAAATGGAGGCTCTGTTGACTTAATGGTGTCCAAGGTCATGACACATACACACAAACACACACACACACACACACACACACACACACACACACACAC